>NC_142935.1:73404112-73479112 GCF_046866305.1 Octopus bimaculoides
ACACATCTAGCATCGATCCCCCATGGTGGTGGTAACTCAACAACTGGTTCAGGAACATCCGGCGTTGGAGATATATTTCGTCGACTGATAAATAAATGCCACTCGTTAAAATAACATTTCCGCGATGTAACTTCTCGATATGTAGGAAGAAAAGCAATGCAGCCAGGAGGAGGAAGTATCTTCATTTATATAGCATTTCAAAAATAAAATCACAGATGAATAAAGATAAACGGACACGCAATCCAGCGAGAAGGGTATTAAAAATAACCGCTGGATTGCGTGTTCGTTTCTCTTTTTTCCATCTGTGATTTTATTTTTGATCTGCTATATAAATGAAGATATTTCTTCTGTCTGGCTGCTTTTCTTCCTACAAAACGAGAAATTACATTGCGGAACTGTTATTTTAACGAGCTGTACTTATTTATCACCAGACGAGATACATCTGCACCGCCGGATGCTCCTGAAGCAGTCGTTGAGTGTCCCACCCACGAGGGATCGATGTTAGATTTGTCGAACCAATTGTCGTGGTTAATGATAAATTCTCGTATATTCCATCTTCCTTTTGCCATATACATAACGATCACCGTGAAAGTGACCGTGCTTTACCAGTAAGCTACCAGGTGCAAACCATTCTTTTTACTATATATATATATATATATAAAGTGTAGTATATTGCCACTTAAGTGTGGCTGACCCCTAGGGGTGGATGTTACTGTTGCTTTTAGCCCCAGGAGGACATCTCCTCCGGCTGGCTTATCGACACACGACTGTGTCCTGTTTGCCAAGGGAAGTTATCCCTCTCACCTCGGTCTGCAGCACGAACGTATCCGGATTTCAGGGTTATTTCCCTTCGTCGGCGTTCAACAGCTGATGACCTTGGTGAGAGAGACAAAAAACCTGGCAAACTTATATCTTCTTTTCCAGTGAAATTCTTCACTGATATTGAAAAGGTGAAAACAAGCAATGTTAATTCTCTAAATGAAGTATTAACAGTAACTGCACGATAAAGTGTAGTATATTGCCACTTAAGTGTGGCTGACCCCTAGGGGTGGATGTTACTGTTGCTTTTAGCCCCAGGAGGACATCTCCTCCAGCTGGCTTATCGACACACGACTGTGTCCTGTTTGCCAAGGGAAGTTATCCCTCTCACCTCGGTCTGCAGCACGAACGTATCCGGATTTCAGGGTTATTTCCCTTCGTCGGCGTTCGACAGCTGATGACCTTGGTGAGAGAGACAAAAAACCTGGCAAACTTATATCGATAAGCCAGCTGGAGGAGATGTCCTCCTGGGGCTAAAAGCAACAGTAACATCCACCCCTAGGGGTCAGCCACACTTAAGTGGCAATATACTACACTTTACCGTGCAGTTACTGTTAATACTTCATTTAGAGAATTAACATTGCTTGTTTTCACCTTTTCAATATCAGTGAAGAATTTCACTGGAAAAGAAGATATAAGTTTGCCAGGTTTTTTGTCTCTCTCACCAAGGTCATCAGCTGTCGAACGCCGACGAAGGGAAATAACCCTGAAATCCGGATACGTTCGTGCTGCAGACCGAGGTGAGAGGGATAACTTCCCTTGGCAAACAGGACACAGTCGTGTGTCGATAAGCCAGCTGGAGGAGATGTCCTTCTGGGGCTAAAAGCAACAGTAACATCCACCCCTAGGGGTCAGCCACACTTAAGTGGCAATATACTACACTTTATCGTGCAGTTACTGTTAATACTTCATTTAGAGAATTAACATTGCTTATATATATATATATATATATATATATATATATATATATATATATATATATATATATATATATATATATATATATATATATATATATATATATATATGTTGTTGTACTTGGGGATGGTCATATTGCCAGTTTAGCCAATAAAAACACACGCACTGTATATTTGGTGTTAATTTGCTTCAGCTTTATATTACATTAATCTTAATCTTATTTCGTCCAGAGTTCTTTCGTCACACTTCTGTGACCTCATCAGCGGTCCTTTGTTTCCTTCTTTCTTATGTGTGCCGAAATAAGATTAAGATTAATGTAATATAAAGCTGAAGCAAATTAACACCAAATATACAGTGCGTGTGTTTTTATTCGCTAAACTGGCAATATGACCATCCCCAAGTACAACAACATCTGTTTCAAAAAAAGATTTCACATCAAAAATCTTGCAAAACAAATATATATATATAATATATATATATATATATATATATATATATATATATATATATATATATATATATATAGTGTGTGAGTGTACGTGCTTCACTACATACACTGACACTGTTAATTTTCGTCACACGGTCTCTTCCTAATTTCATTTCGCACATCCTGATGCGTATATAAGAATAAGTATCAGTAAACTAGGTGTACACGACAATACTGTGCTGATGAACGAAATCTAGATTCATTCTAGTAATCGCGAAATCGACCGATACACAGTTAAGTTTATTTAAAAGAAAGTTGGTCGTCTTCTGTTGGTTGTTTTTCCTCGCATTAGGTACTAAATGTGGTTATTTTGAGAAGTCCACTGTGTGGCGTTATTATTTTTCTGTAATAATGCCCTTTATATAAATATATATATATAAATATATATATATATATATATATATATATAAATATATATATATATATATATATATATATATATATATATATATATATATATATATATATATATATATATATATATATATATATGCGAGTAAAAATAAATACAAAAAAGGTGGGGTTTTTGTATGATTGTGTATAGAGGAATATATTATTTTGTTTAAAAGGGTTCCACAACACTGTCTGTTTTTTATGTTTTATTTATATTCCTGCAGAACCAATGTGGGGTATAGAATATGGAATATACAATATATAATATAATATACAATATATAATATAATATACAATATATAATATAAAATAAAATAAAATAAAAATGGATGGCACCATGAAATAAAGTATTGAATGTAGATGAAATATTGAGTGTTCAATATAAAGGATCAAATATATAAATATAAATATAAATATATAAAGGCGACTCGAGTTTCAGGGCTATTTCCCTTAGCCCTGAAACTCGAGTCGCCTTTATATATTTATATTTATATTTATATATTTGATCCTTTATTTTGAACAGTCAATATTTCATCTACATTCAATACTTTATTTCATGGTGCCATCCATTTTTATTTTATTTTATTTTATATTATATATTGTATATTATATTATATATTGTATATTCCATATTCTATACCCCACATTGGTTCTGCAGGAATATAAATAAAACATAAAAAACAGACAGTGCTGGAACTCTTTTAAACAAAATAATATATATATATATATATATATATATATATATATATATATATATACACTTATATATATATATATACACCGAGGTGTAGGAAGAAAGTTAGCTTCAAGCGAATTGTAGTAAATATAAAAACATTCAGGGACTCTATTGGTTTATTGAGACGGAAGATTGTGGATTTGTTTCTTTTTTTCTTTTTTTTTTTTCGTATCGAAGTACGATCACCTGTAAAAGGTTCTTTTTCATATTTCACAGTAGGTAGTCAGGGTTGCCGGGTGTATGAATAAGAATGCAATAGTTACGGAATGGAGTAGATAAGGTCCAGGTAACATTTGCTTCATAGCAAGCAGAACTTCAGAAGTGGTAAATATCCGAGGGAGGTTTGTATCGCAGGCTACTCCCCAGGCCAACGGTAAATTGATTAACTGAAAGTTTAGATTGCCGCAAGGAGGTTTACGTTAACACATAGAGGATTCAATCTACTACATATGTGGGAAATTCTGTGGGTGTATTTGTGGAGTTGTTATTTAACTCCTCCTACATTGTTTTATCGATTTTGATGAAACTTGACACGTAAGTAGAACCATAGCATACTCAGATTGTTGAAAAAAATCGATAATAGAAGGGATACATATATATATCTAATATATTTTATTTTAAAAACTAAGGGAAATAACCCATTCATTTTCCTAAATTATTTGGTAAAAATGAAATTGGATATGCCTATTTGTTAGTATTTGAACTGTGAGAGTTATCTTCGCAATTTATCCATTTAAACAAGTAAATAGTATTTTCCTAATCAATTGATCCACTTATTTCGGTTAGTGACTTATTCACGAATATACCAACACTAGCACCCCTGAGAGGAATATTCTCTAGGAACGCACAAAAGCCCTTTTCAAAGTTATTTACCTTGAAATGTTATTATCTCATATATGATTAGCCTGTTATTACGTAACATGCTTCACGATTTTAGTATACACACCTTATTAATAATGCCTCCTATGTTCTATATACTCTGGGAACACATTAAAGCCCTTTTCGGGGCTACTTTATTTGAATTCTTACTATCGGGTACTCATTTTATGTTTTACATAACTGATTTCACAATTTGGATATTCATAACTTATTGGGAATTTCTAAAAACAAGATCTGGTGTAAGACTGTTCGGTATTCTCTATAAATGAACAAAAACCGTTTTAAGGGCTACATACTTTGTATTGTTATTATTGAATTAGCAAAACACTTATCAGAGGGAACCAATGGCTAAGCTCCGCTTTCCCGGGTATTACCGGGTACGTCATCTAGTGTATATATATATATATATATATATATATATATATATATATATATATATATATATATATATGTATATATATATATATATATATATATATATATATATATATATATATATATATATATATATATATATATATATATATATATATATATATATAGACAGGATGGACTCCTTTCAGTTTTGATCTAACAAATCCACTCACAAAGATGTCGTTGGACTGAGGCAACAGTAGAAAACACTTGCAGAGTGTGCCACGCAGTGGGACTCAAACTTTAATCATGTGGTTCGGAAGCAAACAGCCACGCTTGTAGCTGCGTGGAAAAATATTATCATTATGTACATGGATATGTGAAATGGAAGGAAGAGATAGTAAACTGTATAAAAGAAGGCAAGTATCTAACATGCACACAAATATTTACGGAATTCAAAGTTATTAACAGTTCGTTTAATATGTCTTGGGGATGATGTTGACTGCAGTCACCCCAGATATTTTGTGCACCATCGCAATATTCTCCACAACGACAACAATAATAACAGTTTGGTTAGAGCTATTTCAACGAAATGGTTTATATAGATGTTTGCAATAAAATGTAATTACAATAAATATTGTTCCAGTTAATTCTGCTGCAATTATTTCTTTGAAAGTGAAACCTCGAAAATTAACTTTTGTTTGCACAGGGGTATCATGACACTGATGCTGTATGTTTTTTTTCTCAAGTAATCGCAAATAATATATTATTAAATATAACATGATATACATACAGACACACACATGCACGCAGGCAAGTAAACACTAACACACATGTACATACGGACACACGGACACACGGACACGCACACACATTTTGTCATCCCATAATTAAAGCGGTTTTTTTCAATTGCATGAACTAAAGGTCGGAGGGTTGTAGGATAAACAACCTGCATCAACTTGCTATAAAAGCAGTTACTAGTTTTAACTTGTTCTTATTCTTATAACAAGTCTTCAAGATAGCTGTTTGATTTTAATAGTTATTTTTTCAAATCTATTAAAGAAGTGACAAAGGAGAATATTTGGCATATTTTGCTCTATGAGTTCAATAAAGGCAACAACGCAACAGCAAATGCTAGGAATATTAATGCAATATACGGGGTTCGGACAATTGGCGTAATCCAGTGTGAACAGTGCTTCCAGAAATTCCGAGCCGAAACTAGAGTCAAGAAGACGAACCTCGTCCTGGAAGATCACCAAAACTCGACGACGACATCCTGCAAAACTTGATAGGAGAAAACCTCAACGTAACAGTTGAGGAACTAGTAGAGAACCTCTATAAATTTCAACTATATATATATATATAAACATATCAATATACATATATATATATATATATATATATATATATATATATATATATATATATATATATATATATATATATATATATATGTATATATATATATATATATACATACATACATATAAAGATACGTATATATATATATATATATATATATATATATATATATATACATATAAATATATATATATATATATACATATATACATATATATATATATATATATATATATATATATATATATATATATATATATTTATATGTATATACATATAGATAAGTATATATATATATATACATACATATAAAAATACATATATATACACATAAGTATATATACATATATATATATATATATTCATACTTTTGTATATATATTTATACTTTTGTATATATATATATGTATATATATATACATGTATGTATATATATGTATGTGCATCTATATATGTATATATATGTGTATATATATCTATGTATGTATGTGTATGTATGTATGTATATATATATATAACAGATGTGAGGACCGAAATCCTTATACGTCAGTTACTGTATATATATATATATATATATATATATATATATATATATATATATATATATCAAAATATATCTATACTATAAAAGGCAAATTTTCTCTGTGTGTGTGTATGTTTAAAATTCATACATTTACACAATTCCAAATTTCTTGGATTAAACAATCGCAATTAATATTCTAAATACAATTTGTTAGGTCACTGCGTCATTTTTTCACTCCAAAAATTTCCTAACAATGAATAAAATCCATAAAACTACATCAGTAAACATGTTCTCCCTAATAAAATCTAATTTCCTCTTTCTAATACAAATCCTTTCAACTCCTACTTTCTCTTATGAACATTTACGATCAATCCAACAACAAATACAAAAACATCAAAACTGAAGCAATCACATTTCGATACTCTAATGACAGATACTAAAACTACATACAAAATTACTTTGCCCCTCTAAAATTAACTATTTCTATTCCTCTCACACATCGTTTCAATTGCGACTTTCTCTTATGAAGGTTTACGAACGATCCAAGAAAAAAGACAGAGAAACGAAGGAGAGTGAGAGTCAAATAAACAGACACACTACCAATCATACGTAAATACACACATATATATGTACCTATGGTTACCAATGACCTCATTCCAATTTGGCGCGAATTGTAAGTTTACTTTCCATTTCTAACACCGTCCTTCACCATCGAGACATCTTTCTCAAATACGATCAACAAACATTTATTCCCTACAAACTGTGAGTTTTTTTTTGAAAATCTTTTCCTAAATCTTGAGATTAACACCCGCATCATTACCTACCTAACCCTAACAAACCCTAAACCTAACACTGTAGTGAAAATCGTACGGGTGTTTATCTGAAAATTTAACAATCTTTTTTAAAACACTTTTACTTACTAACATCTTTTTTATTTGTGTGTGTGTTGCCCATATATATATATACACTTAAGACTTAGTTGTGGGTTGGGAGTTTGATCGGCAAAGGTCATTATTATTATTATTTTTTTTTTTTATTATTATTATTTTAAATGTTTCCCACAACGGCGGCTTCGGGCAGGTGGGGAATAGTCGATTATATTGACCCCTGTGTTCAACTGGTACTTATTTTTTACACCCCGAAAGGATGAAAGACAAAGTCAACTTCGGCGGAATTTTAACTCACACACTCATGCATACAAATATTTGTCATTCTCTTCCAAATACGATCGACAGTCAAACATGTATTCCTTACAAACTGAATTTTTTTTAATATCTTTCTTAAAACGCATTTACTTACTACCATATATAGACACAGAATACACATTAATACACACATACATACAAATACCTGTCATTTGTTTTTTTTATTTAGTGTGTGTGTGTGTGTGTTGCCCATCTTAATATATAATGCTGAAGTTCTGTACTTACTAACATTTTTTTTATTTAGTGTGTATGTGTGTGTGTTGCCCATATATATATACACTTAAGACTTAGTTGTGGGTTGGGAGTTTGATCTGCAGAGGCCATTATTATTATTATTCAGATTAATACCCGCACGATTTTCACTAGGGTGTTAGGGTTATGGTTTTTGGGTCAGGGTTACGGTTTTAGGGTTACGATGAGGGTTAGTCTTACGGTTACAGTTTTAGGGTTAGGGTTACGTAATCGTGCGGGTGTTAATGTGAAAAATCACCGAAATGTGAAAACTACCGACCCTCCCATCTGTTATAACTTTTGTTGTTCTGTTTAATATGTATATAGATTATGCCTCCAAACAAGAGAGCTTGCTGGGGAAAGAAAGCCACCGGTTTAAAAAGACATCAACAGACTGCAGCAATTCACCACATTCCAGAAGCTGCTTTGAACATAATGCAAAACCGTGCATCATCATCTACTGCCCAATCTCATAGAATTCTGGCAGAACTGTGTAGCAACAGATCGCCAGCAATTGCTTCATCAGAAATTGCCGTCCTAGCAGCTCCTGCGAAAAGGAATTTCCCTGCTATGTATAATCAAGGCAGCGCAAAAAGTTGTTTTGCACAAGCATTTGTATAGCCAATTAGACGGATGAAATTTATGTACACTTAATAATGTTACACAAAACAGCCTTCAGATTTTCCCTATTAATTTCGTCTTTTGAATTATGAACATATTTACATCATAAGGGTTTTTTCATTGTAAGGCTTTCTTTTTTAGTTGATTTTCACCTAGCAAGATTTATTGTAGATGGCGTAATAAGTCACACCCGGACAACGTCGGGTTATACTGCTAGTATATATATAAAAGAAGTTTGAAAACGCCACTATATTAGATAAATTTTAATTTTAATTTTCTCAAGACACCTATTATGTCCCGACACATAAAACGCTACCATGTAGATTCTGTTGTAACTAGTAAGAGATAATTCTGAACTTTTCTTTTGTTTTACTTGTAAAAATATATATTTTTGATAAGGTTCAGTCTTTCAAGAAGAACCGAAACATGTAAAACATCTCTGAGAAAATCAAAATTAAAATATATCTGATATAGTGGCGTTTTACGTATGTATATGTATATATATATATATGTATATGTGCGTATATATATGTATATGTATATATATGTCTGTATATATATATATATACATGTATATATATGTGTATATATGTGTATATATATGTATATATAGATGTATTATGTAGAGGTATATATATGTGTATATATATGTATATATATGTATATATGTGCCTATATACATAGATATATGTATATATACATATATATGTGTGTAGAATGAAGACTGTCGTATATCCGTATATATTTATACGTGTGTGTGTCTTTGTTTCTACCCCGATCACTGCTTGACAGCCGATGTTGCTGTGTTTATGTTCCCATAACTTAGCGGTTCGGCAAAAGACACCGATAAATAAGTACTAGGATTTCAAAGAAAAAATCCTGTTGTCCATTATTTCGACCAAAGGCGGTGCTCAAGCATAGTCGCAGGCACATGAATGGAACTAGTAAAACAATAAAAAAGACCTATTCTATTTTAATACCGAGCAAGGCATCTCTGCTAGTATATATATATATATATATGTGTGTGTGTGTGTATGTGTGTGTGTGCGTATATGTATATATACACATATGCGAGTACACACACACACACACACACACACACACACACACACACATACATATATGTAAATATTTATGCATAGTTACGTACAAATAAAGACACCTACATACATATGCATGTATGTAAGTGAGATGAAATTTTATTTAGACCAAACCTTTATCCAAGACATTGCAATCAGTTCAGAGAGTTAATGAAAAATTTTATTTGAAATAATGTTACGTTTATGTAGAAAACTTTCATTATCATAGATATGTAATAGGATATGAAGTGAAATGTCATATACTCCATCATAAACATAACTACGACAGATCGCCCTCCCTTCATTCTCAATAAATCTTAATAACAATGTTGTCACACTTTCTTTTCCTGACGATAATTAAACGTTGACACAAAGATTGCTTCGATACATTAAGGAAGTAGCTTTAATTAATTAATTAATTAATTATCATCAAAAATTCATTAGGCACAAAATTAAGTATGTTAGTTGTTTTTTGTTTTTTTGCACGCAGCAAACAACCTTTTGTATTTCCATCAGTATATATTCATTTTATGATTCTATTTAGTAGGTTAATTATTTAATTTTGCAATTTAGTAGGAATATTATCACGTTAGTAACAAATTACTAAACATAATTTGAAGTTCACGGTTTAGAGCATTTTTACATGTGTTTCACTAATGTATATGGGAAACATATGGGCAATATATATAGTATATTTCCAATATACTATCTTTGTATAATCTCTCTTCTTTTACCATGTACTCGGATGACCTCGAAACGAAATGAATCGAGTTCTTGGACTTAAATGCCAATAGAATGAATTCTCGATCATTCCGGGGCGAGACATTCGGTGTTCTTTAACACTCGGTGTCCTGAAGGTAGCTTTTCCTGGACACTAACCCGCTGCAAATGAGCGTTTAAACCTTCATGTATTCATTGTTCTTATTGCTGTTGCTGTTCTTTTATTCCTCTCTTTATTAATATTATTAAATTCTAAAGATAGTGGGTGTAGGAATCGTCATAGCTTTGGACATATTCTCTACATAACAGTCTTTACATTTTAAGGATAACTTTGGGTTTCACCTTTCTAGGATTGATAAAATAAAATGCAATTTAAGTAGTAGTTTTCTTAAAGTTTCTGTTGGAATCTCAGAGCATCTTTTGGGAACAGTGATATGTTATTTTTCGCCTTTTGCTATCTTCATAGTGCTTTAAGAAATTATCCTTACTGTATGATCGTTTCTTTCAATTGAGTGTTTGGGGTATTTGTAAGAGTTGGTTTATGGCTATTTTTGAAGCAGTATATTGTCTATCATACATTTCTGTATAACCGCTAAAGTATATGGATTTAGATGCTGTCTTACATCTGTCCTTCGTATTTCTCTCTCTCCCTCTTTCACCCACCCTCTCTCTTTCTCTCTCTCTCTGTTTCCAATCAATATTATTTTATGATTGCTACTTGTTATTGCGTAGAACGTAGCTGTGTAATAACGGAGAAAAATAATTCATTATTGGTCTCTGATACTTGGCTGTCTAATAAATTTCAGTTTTTTATAAATATGCTAGCGTCAGGAGGCATATTGGTTTGTGAGTAATTAATCCCTTAATTTGACGGGGCTTCTGATATTACGTAACGTTTTGAAAGTAATATCAATAAACTCACAATAAAAAGTTCTACACATGCGTAGCTGTGTCGTAAGAAGTTTGCTTACCAATCACATAGTTCCGGGTCCATTCTCACTGTATGACACCTTGTATTTGGCACACGGAATCTAAAAGAAACCCGTTTTACTGATTATGCAGCTGAGCACTTGAAATAAGATACATTTGTATTTTGGTATACGCTTTCTTTGTATGCTTAAAATAATAAACCTGTAGTTCTTTATACTAAACATACAGAGTAGTATCATATATGTATATGTGTGTGTATGTGAGTTTGTGTGTGTGTGTGTGTGTGTGTGTGTATCCATCATCTTTTGCAAACAACTTGCAGATACGTGTGCTACCAGTTGAAAGCTCCGCATAACGGATGCTAGGAAACTTATGGGATATTCAGGAGGGTATGTGCGCTGTTTCTGGGTTTTCCTCTCGATAGCATTATCGTGTAACGGTTCCCCTCATGAGATGACGCCCCGCTTGCTAGATCAACTGGTTACTAGTTTTCATTCAATATTCTTCTAGTCATTGCACATCGTCTCTTTTTAACTAAATCCAGTGGCACGTCCTCTCCACAGTAGTCTGAATATCACTCATGATGGTATTTGCTTTACGGTGAGTCAGGCGTAGTGAGAACTGCAATCATCTCACACTGTGTTCAATGAATCTTCTACATCCAACTTTGATTGGGAAATGTATGTATGTATGTATGTATGTTATTTCTTTACTACCCACAAGGGGCTACACACAGAGGGGACAAACAAGGACAGACAAACGGATTAAGTCGATTACATCGACCCCATTGCGTAACTGGTACTTATTTAATCGACCCTGAAAAGATGAAAGCCAAAGTCGACCTCGGCGGAATTTGAACTCAGAACGTAGCGGCAGACGAAATGCCGCTAAGCATTTCGCCCGGCGTGCTAACGTTTCTGCCAGCTCGCCGCCTTTGGATGAATGTATGTATGTATGTATGTATGTATGTTTGTATGTATGTATGTATGTATGTGTGTATGTATACCCGCATCTATACAGTAATTCCTCGACTATCGCAGGTGTTACGTTCGAAATCCCTCTGCAATAGATGAAAATCCGCGAAGTGGAAACAGCAGAGATTTTTATTATTTGTATAATTTATATATATTTATTTTATTGTAAATGCTTTACAACACCACACACTCACGTCCCGAGTTTCGTTTTCCACACAGTATATGCAATTCTTTGTTTACTCATTTACAGCACACTGCGTATTTTCTTTTAATATATTTCAATTAACGTGTTATAGAGTGCAGTACTGTACTGTATTTATATTTATTGATTTTCAATCGTGTAAATTCTTATCTTATCACAGAAATAATTAAAATCTAAAAAAAATATAAATACCTGTTGGCCGCAGAAACCCATGATATAGTGAGAAGACCACGATTTAAATTTACAAATATTAGCCAGAAAAATCCGCGATGTACTAAGGGCGCGATAGGTGAACCTCGATATGGCGTGTGATTATTGCATTCTATTCTACTATATCATATTATAATATATTATATTTCTCATTATCAGGCATTGTGTGTGACTATATTTCTCACTCCGTAAGTTCAGCTCAGTCGTGTATTAACGGTCTAAGAGAAGGTGTAGTTTTAAAAAATTGTCTTAATACACTTGTCCGTTTACAGCCTTGATTTTGAATATTTTTTAGGAAATTATGGTGTATAAAATCTAATTTTTTACTTTTGTTTCTTTACTTATTACGACGTTCTTAAAATTTGTAGTCGGTGGAAATCATGTATAGCAGAATTTCATTCTTTTTAGGAATTGTCAGTATGATATAACCTTGGATTTATTGATTAAAAGTCTTATGAAAATAGACATTTCAAATAAATGAAGATAATTACAGCCTGGGGAGAAATTCATGGAATGTGTTTTAATTCTTTTCTTCGTTACAGAGCGTTTGTAGATTAGCAATCGAGAGAGCGAGAAAAAAGTTTCCAGGGAAGTCTACTTTGTGAAGTTGCGTTAAATTAGTCAATATAAATATTTTATAAAGCGATGCATGTTCTTTTAGATAAAAATAATTAAAGTCTGGAAGAAATACATGTAACTTTTCTTTTTCGTCCTTTTATTAAAACATTAGTAGATTAGGAATTGAGAGAAAAAGAGAAATTCCTTAGTGCTTACATACAGGGCAACAGTTTCTAGCGAATTCTACCGTGTGCAGGTGTTTTATTTTTAATTTTAACTGTAACAAAATTCACAAGTTGTTTTCTATATATTCTCTTATACATAACGATTTCAAGTTGCTACATCATAGTTGTTATCCCCCATTAGTTATGGGGAAAAAACAGTTCATTTCATTCCCTCCAACTATCTGTACCATTCACTCGCTTTGTATTATAACACAAAATCATTGATTTTTAAAAATATATAGATATATATATATAATTATGTGTATTTCTTCTATCTTAATGAATAAAAATTATTCTGATAGAATAAATGGGTTAATAGAAACCAATGTAGCAAAGAACACAAAATAACTGTGGTTTAGTTCCTGTTTTTAAGGCAGGAACTCCTTGAAATTGTGGGTATTTGAGTATATTTAAGAATTTAAGGAATGGAGAAAACGCATGTTATAATTGCATACTTTATTCCTACATATGTTTCAAAGGATTACAATCTGTGTGATCCATAGGGATCTTTGATATTAAAATTGTAACCTTCTCATCAGGGAAAGCATGGGAATCATCTTAAACGTAAGACATTATGACCGATTATGAAAACAATAGATGGATAAGTTTATGACTTGATTCCTTTGAAAAAAAACCGTTAGAGAATTGGACACTGCCGGATAGTGGGTTGGACAACACATACCTATAAATGTGTGAGAACGTACATGCATACATAAATACATATACACAAACACACACATACATGCATACTTATACACACACACATATATATGTATATACATATACATACATATGTGCACTTGTATATATATATATATATATATACACACACACATATATATATACACTCATACGTCCACATTTATACATTTGCACATACGTACCCACGCATATACAAATATACACATGTGTGCATGTCCCCATATACACATAAGTATCCATTTATATATACACACATGTATAAATAGAAATAGACTCATACACATACACATAGCTATACATCTACGCCTATTACCTAATCAAATAAACAGATTCGTATATACATATACCTACATGTATACATACGTAAACACACGCATGCACATACATGTGTTTACGTATGTATACATGTATGTATATGTATATGCGAATCTGTTTATTTGATTAGGTAATAGGCGTAGATGTATAGCTATGTGTATGTGTATGAGTCTATTTCTATTTATACATGTGTGTATATATAAATGGATACATATGTGTATATGGGGACATGCACACATGTGTATATTTGTATATGCGTGGGTACGTATGTGCATATGTATAAATGTGGACGTATGAGTGTATATATATATGTGTGTATATATATATATATATATATATATATATATATATATATATATATATATATATATATATATATATATATATATATACGGTTTAGATATAGATTCAAGGCTTGAATATGGTACTTATGCGAAGGCACCCGAATATCACATCCCAAAAGGATGGGTGATTAAAATCAAATAATAAGCAACACGGATTTCAAAAGTGATTGCAGTACGCACGTTTCATGCTACTTCAATTTATTTAAGTAATGTGAGCATTACCTTAAATGCAATATGAAGAGCAATCTTCAGCTGCACGAAAAAATGTAGAAAAAAAGACATATTACAAATGTGGCAACATATTAAAACCAAGTGGGAGAGAGCAGAGGAAGAATATATAAGTCCATCTTGACATAGCAGGGTCTATCAGGCTAGTAATTGATTCTAGACAAAAGTTTTAACTGTCTCAGAATTCTATTGTTTCTTATCTAGTGGTGATAGCAAAGGGACAATTACTTCTAAAGAGCGGGAAGGTGTAAGCAGTATGCATGGGCAAGGCTATAAAAGTATTAGAATCTAGAGGTTTCACTGGTCATAGTAGTATCAGGTCATTTTATTACTATCAAAATGTTGAGGAATTAATGTTGAGGAATTATAGCCCTAGGTATATGGGTCAAATAGGTTTTAAGTAAAAAACCTATTTGACCCATATACCTAGGGCTATAATTCCTCAACATTAATTCCTCAACATTTTGATAGTAATAAAATGACCTGATACTACTATGACCAGTGAAACCTCTAGATTCTAATACTTTTATAGCCTTGCCCATGCATACTGCTTACACCTTCCCGCTCTTTAGAAGTAATTGTCCCTTTGCTATCACCACTAGATAAGAAACAATAGAATTCTGAGACAGTTAAAACTTTTGTCTAGAATCAATTACTAGCCTGATAGACCCTGCTATGTCAAGATGGACTTATATATTCTTCCTCTGCTCTCTCCCACTTGGTTTTAATATGTTGCCACATTTGTAATATGTCTTTTTTTCTACATTTTTTCGTGCAGCTGAAGATTGCTCTTCATATTGCATTTAAGGTAATGCTCACATTACTTAAATAAATTGAAGTAGCATGAAACGTGCGTACTGCAATCACTTTTGAAATCCGTGTTGCTTATTATTTGATATATATATATATATATATATATATATACAAGTGCACATATGTATGTATATGTATATACATATATATATATATGTGTGTGTGTGTGTATAAGTATGCATGTATGTGTGTGTTTGTGTATATGTATTTATGTATGCATGTACGTTCTCACACATTTATAGGTATGTGATGTCCAACCCACTATCCGGCAGCGTCCAATTCTCTAACGGTTTTTTTCAAATGAATCAAGTCATAACCTTATCCATCTATTGTTTTCATAATCGGTCATAATGTCTTACGTTTAAGATGATTCCCATGCTTTCCCTGATGAGAAGGTTACAATTTTAATATCAAAGATCCCTATGGATCACACAGGTTGTAATCCTTTAAAACATATGTAGGAATAAAGTATGCAATTATAACATGCGTTTTCTCCATTCCTTAAATTCTTAGATATATATATATATATATATATATATATATATAAAGTGAGAGAGAGAGAGAGCGAGGGCGGGGGGAGAGAGAGAACTATATTCATTAATTTGTTTTTTGTCCAGGATTTGCAAATTGTTTCTGTGAGAACCTCTGTTGAAACGTATTTTAGCAGAGGTACTTGCCAATGCCTGTTTCGTATAACAAAGATGACCTTCTTAAGGTGTAAAAGACACACATACGGACATACATGAACGCCTGCACGTGCGTGTGTGTGCGTGTGTGTCTGTGTGTGTTAAAATCCGAAGAGCTCAAACGTCGTTTCAGTAAATATCTGTTTAAAAATATCAGTATTACAGTCTGAATTAAAATGGAAAGTTTTGAAAAGTACAATGAGAGCAAGAAGACAACTTATTTAAAATGTCTAATTAAAATTTCGAATTCAACACAAACAACATTAAATCATTTGTAAGCCCCCAGCATTTTTGAAATGAAGATAGGAGGAATTAAAACCAGTCTTCTTTGTTTCAAACATTTGCATGTAACAAATAAAAAGAATAAAATATGGCCAAATCTAAATGTTCCAAGATAATTAAATATTAATTTTACAGAAAATGCAATGTCTGAAATAAATATCAAGATTTACATTTGGATTTCTCATTAGTCAGTAGAAGTTAATTAATCATAGAAGTAACATATGAAGACACGGCCATTTGCAATCCATTTACAAGGAATGTTTATTTTAGTTTTAAACTTTCTTTTGGTATTTCCTTTTTATATACATACATTTCCTTGGTTCATGACTAACAACATGCTGTGATAATGAAAATGTTTTTTCATTATATATCTCAGTAATATTGGATGCTGCAAGTTAAGATCAGAGAGATCTGAATTGCTGAGACACTGGGAAGCCAGCTAATAACTCGTTCGGTTGTGTCCAGCCACCAATGCAGTATGGCAATGGCTCTCAAACAGTAAGCTATGGATCATGCATTTACATGCTTCAGTCATTTAACTGTGGCCATGCTGTAGCACGACCTTCAGGAATTTATAGTCGAATGACTCGATTCCACGTCTTATTACGTTTTAAGTCTAATACTTATTCTATCGCTTCCACTGCCGAACCGCTAACTAATGGGGGCGTAGAGAGGAAGACACATACATACAGATATACCTATGTGTGTGTGTGTGTGTGTGTGTGTGTGTGTGTGTGTGTGTGTGTGTGTGTGTGTGTGTGAGTGTCGAAGTAATGGTGCAAAGCAGCGTTTACATATATTCACAATTTAGCTTAGTTCAAATATGTTTGTAATATATTTCAACTGCTAAAGGCAGTTGGTAAAGAGTTGCCTCTTGAACATTTCATCGAGAAGAGTCAATAGATTCGAAATGTCTGAGATTCCCGAGAGATGGCAAGACTTAACGAAATGTGTGTTTTCACACCTTTTTACCATAAGAGACATTTTTCTCCACTGTAACTGCAGTGTATTTGCATTTAGCAGTTGAAATATGTGACAAACATTTTTCAACTAAAATTAATTGTGATCATATATATATATATATATATATATGTGTGTGTGTGTGTGTGTGTGTGTGTGTGTGTGTGTGTGTGTGTGTGTGTGTGTGTGTGTGCGTGTGTGTGTATGTGTGTATGTGTGTGTGTGTGTGTGTGTGTGTGTGTGTGTGTGTGTGTGTCTGATGACTTCTTCCAGATTCTATCTTCCAGATCCAACTACAAAAATTTATTCGGCCCGAGGTTATAGTAGAAGACACTTGCTCAAGGTGTCATGCAGTGGAACTGAATCCGGAACCATGTGGTTGCGATGCAAGTTCCTTAACACACAGCTAGATGATTCATATCAATGCTTGAGTGTCTTGAAACCATAGTGCACATAATATGGTTATAGACAAGTATGTTTAATAAAACAACGTAAACAATAGTTTCTATAGTTAAAGTGTTGTGAACACTCTATGGCCCTGGTGGATATATGGCTAAGAAACTCGCTTCATCCTATGAGATATCGAGTTCGATAACCTGCGGGTTAAATTAGGCTTCAGTCGACCAACATATTGTGAAACATGGTTGACGGATACTGTACACAAATCTGTCGGATGAATTGTACATGTAATACAAAGGTTCAACTTTGTTACAATGGTCATAATGATTTTTGAAAATCATGCTAATTATACATGTTAGTGGAATATTCAGTCAAATATATGCTAATTTACTGATCAGGTAATTTACTGATCTTGTAAACAAACGACCATTCATTCATTTCTATTGCTTTGAAGAATATAATTAGAAATCATATTGTTTGTTGTCCAGTCTCTCTACATATTTACAAGACCAAACACGAGACATTGACTGGATTTATACAGATTAGATGTTATAAAATAAGATGTAATTTTGTATGATTCTTTCAGCTTTTCTTACATTTTTCATTGTCATCACTTATCGGTAACATTCCTTTAACTAGGAGTTATGTCAGAGCTATAAAACTTTTCAGCTTTGAATAATTAGATTATTTACTATACCTAAGTTTCCATAAGTAACGCTTCCATAGCTAGGAAAGTGCAGCGGCTAAACATAAAACACTTTGAAGTTCAAATTATGTCCTACCTCATCAAAAATTTTTCGTGTTTCAATGCCTCGCAGTTCTCTCGTTGTTATGTTTATTGCTATCTCACTTTCTACTTGTTAATACATTCAATTTATTCGCCAAAATGTATCCAATACACTGGATAAAAACGATAGCATTAAATTTACTAATTAAACTTTGCCACTTAATAATTAAGCTACATGTGTTGGTGTCAAACAGAATTATCAAATCAAATCTACAAGGATAAAAACGTATCTTAATCTACTGGAAAACCAAATCTATTGCCACTTACAATTTTCTCCTCACATCCCCTTCAAACAACTACAACATCACATTCATAACCTCCTGCTTCCTCTTTGTCTCCCGTTCCTCTCCATATTATCCTTGTGCGTTTGTATAAATACTCGTTACTTTGACAGAACTAGATATTTAATTAATCTTGATGGTTATATACAAGCATTAAATTATTAAATATTTCCTGCAATTTACTGTTCCACAACTTTTATCATGTAATTTTAATGTAATTCGCTTCAATTAGCTCTCAAGATAAATCAACACTGTGTTCAGAGAACCCGTGTTTGTACGACAGAGTTAACAATCAAATTTAAATATTATGTGAAGCAAGATCAAATATCTCATATATTCTTTTCTACTCTAGGCACAAGGCCCGAAATGTTTGGGGAAGGGGGTCAGTCGACTAGATCGACCTCAGTATGCAACTGGTGCTTAATTAATCGACCCTGTATGGATGAAAGCAAAGTCGACCTCGGCGGAATTTGAACACAGAACGACGCCAGACGAAATAGCACTAAGCATTTCACCCGGCGTGATAACGATTCTGCCAGCTCGCCGCCTTAAATATCTCACATTTTGAATAGACAGGTCATACTCAGTGTGTTTTAAACGCAATATAATTGTATTTCTGATATGAAATAGCAGCGAAATATGTTGTGTAGATACATGCTTCCAGCGTAAAATACTCATATTCGGATATTCATTTCCTTGTAAACAAATTCAGGACAATCCTGATCCAGAACTATATGTATGAATCCATGTGAGTTGCATTGACGTTATGCTAGAAATAATAAAGTATTATTTTATTCCTATTTATTAATTACTGCCGTAACCAAAATGACATTCCTGTTATAATTAATTTGGAGGAGAATATGGAAAAATCATGAAGATTATTGTCTTAATTTTATATTACAATGAATTGAATGGAATGAGCAAATAAAAAGTTCGTTTCACATATCAATGATATGGTGTCCGATATTAAGTATATTATTCTATACCTGTATAATTTAAACTGACGATAGGTACGCAATATCAATATTCTCGAAGCGATTTTATTTTCCTATCACAAGTACAATTTTGATTATTAGCGAATCCTTCATTTTCACTTCTGTACGAAAGCGAATGTTATCCTTTTTCGAGTTAAAGAAGTATAACTTTTATGCTATATAGCCTAGAATACTGAAAACAATATTAGTCTAACAGACTGCAAATGTTTTCTCGATTTGCTAAGGTATTTCTCGTTATATTTCATGTGTTTACTAATTTGCACAGCATTGTTTATTAAATTCTAAGGCAAATTCATAGAACAGTAAAACTTCCATGAGATTGGAAAGCTGTAATATTTGGGAATGTTCTTTTTATCTAAGAACGAGGATCAGTGAAAGAATGTCGCTTTGCTTTAGACAACTTCATGAACGCTTAAAATCGATGTCAGAGCACTACACTATTTTCCTTTCTCATACACAGCGTCAACACATAATGCATAACTCATGTCTTTATTGGTACATAATTACACTTCGCTAATGTACACACAGAACTAATGAAAACTGACATAAACTTCATAAAGTATTATTTGCCTCTTGCAAAATATTAAACCGTGGACGTAAGTATTTATTATTTAATTAACTTGATATATTTGTATGTAATCCTCCCTGTAAACTGGACTAGTTCATTGATTTTAATGTTTGAAAATGTGTTGTTAAGGAGAAATATTCTGAATCAGTGGGATTAAATATTTCCTACTGAGAGAATATTTCATTTGAATAATTAATTCTATAATATGGTATAAGTTTTCCCTATTTAGATTGCTTGACACTATAACACTTAGTGATTCTCGTCCTCAAAGTATAACAATAGGAGCGCGCTTATCAAGCATATTGCTCAACACATCTCAATATATTTCTGGATTGAATTTTAAAAATTGAATTTACCTGTCAGATTGCCTTTATTTAATGCAATATTGCGTACTTTTTTCTTTATTTATTTATTTCTCTTTTGATTGTACTTCCCATTCATATCTCCAACTTCTGAGATTGCATGCTGCATGCTCAACCTGAGAATTGTGTCTAGGTTATAAAATTATGAATATTACTCAGCTACGTTAATTTTACACGTGGGAATTCAGTTAGTTTAACAAATTATTATTCATCGTCGGCACCGATGGAAAACCCGACACATATATGAACAGTTTCAGAAGACGTGAAATGAGAAACCTACATATCACGGTAAATTTAAGTATAAGATGCTAAATATAACCTTTTATTATTCTGTAATTATGCAGTCTTCAATCGGCAATTCCATAGTCTTATTTTTCAGTAATCCTTTCTATAATAGTGCATCCAATCATCCACATTATTATATACTGCAGGAAGCTAGTAATCCATTTTTTCCCATTGTTCTTGTTCCATATAGCCATTATTCTCTTAGTTTCTCAGAACAATAGAGTTTGATGCTATTATAATAATAGTACATGACATTTCACTGGCTTCTCTTCCAATAATGCTAAACGAATACTATCTGTTCATAATACTTTAATCTAATAAAGGTTCACACAAATATATAATCAAGATGTTTGCAGCGTTGTGTTTAAGACCTGATGAAAGATTAAGATGATTTGACTTAGAATCCGCCTATTGGCTAATTATATGTTCTCTCTCATTAACTTGGACTTTATTCTAATAGTTTCTTCTCAGCAAGGAAAACGTATATACAATTTAAGATGTTATTTCCTGAATAGGATTTGATTTGACACTAATTTGCAAATGATATCTCTGTATCTATATAACGGCAGTAACGGCTTAGTTGAAGTTTGACATGTGACCAGTTGTGCTCACCCTTAGTGTTTTGTGCCAAAAAGAAATCTTTGAAAAGATAATACAAATATTTGGAAAGTAAATGTTCTTACTATCATTTCCTGTATATTTACTCGATGATATATTCGCTTATATATTACATGTGCATTTTTGTTAGTTATTTCGTAGGAGTCACTGTGCCATCGATCAGAGACAACACAGCATAAATTTTCTCTGAATTGAATGGAAATCCTATTGAAAAGCTGAATACATTCCAGATATTTAATTACAGCCACCAACATCTCGACCGTGGTATTGATATACAGCAGCGCTGCTATCCTTAATTAAACTATGGAGGAAATTTAAGGCCCTAAGAGAACTATTTGTAAGTTGATGACAGATTACACAGCATTGCATTCACACCATGAACGGTCCTCTTTTACACACATCGGAGAATAGAAACTGAGGTGCAATCAGCATTGAATAATGCGTTGCCAACTGATATAAATTGGTATTTGACATGTAACAAAAGATT
The DNA here is from genome assembly GCF_046866305.1 of Octopus bimaculoides. Classification (NCBI taxonomy): domain Eukaryota; kingdom Metazoa; phylum Mollusca; class Cephalopoda; order Octopoda; family Octopodidae; genus Octopus; species Octopus bimaculoides. The sequence continues at coordinate 73,426,650 of NC_142935.1, forward strand.
ACTTTTGCAGTATATTGCAGATAGCAGCAACCTTGCAAAAGAAAGTATTCTACAAGGAGAGATATGTAGCGAAAAAGCCATTCAAATACGAATGTCTCATCCTACACGACCACTTTGACTCTAGTGACTATTTAATATATTTTAGGAACCACTTTAGAAATTCTCTCCTACAATACTAATTTTAAGATTTGCCTGTTTTACTTTGCTTGCAATCGCTATATCCATAGAGACCATACTCATACTCTTCACCGAACACCTTGTTAGTTATTAGCTGGCAGGATTGAGTTTAATATGTAAATTTGTCTATCCAGTAGTATTACACCGCTAAACTTAGTGAGTATTTGATCAATGCGTCCGTGGATAGTTGATTGCATAATTGATGGGATGCAATAACTCGCAAAATATGCATATACACCAATTATCTATCTTCTGTCTTTGAGCGCATTGTTTACATACATGTATTTGTATGCGAAATGTCTTAACTTACAATGCAAACGCTGAATTCTATAGTTTATCACAAAAAAATGAGATTTTCTTATTGTTACAATGACTCACTCTCTCAGAAACCCATTATAGTTTGCTGGTTTTTGATCTCATACTTGATTTACTTCTCTACTCGCTAGCATTGCATTTCCCCGCTACACTTAGCATAGCCCTTTTCTTTCAACATACATCACATTGATCACCATAGCAAAGTGCTGTAGACAGTGGGTATTCTGTATCCTGAACGAAACCCTAGCCTCAGTGGCTCTCTAGTTAGCTGATAATTCTAATAATTGTGCCGTACTTGCTGTCACCATTATACACATGGTCTTCTTCTTCATATCATACCATTTGTCTTCTCCCTTCCTAACCCATATTGCCATTGGGTATTCATTTTTATATATCTTCCTCTAACTCTAAAAATGTATATATATATCCCTTTATCTATTCTCATATGATTATGACCTTGCTTTCTCTGCCTCGTTTTCTTTTAAACTTTCCTGTATACCCCACGCTAGTAGCAGAAATATATATATTTTTTTTTACTGCTAGGAATCTACCTCACTTTCTCTTCGAATACAGAACTGGTCACTACTAAAGCTCTCTACTAAAGATCTACTCATTCCCTCTCTCTCTCTCTGATATTGGAATAGTTCGCTACTGTATGGGTACCACCTGTTCACTTGCAAGGAAATTCACCATCCGAGCTCTAAAAGACTACCTGCATGCATTCTTATTCTTTTTTCCTATACTCTTGGAACGACTTCACCCTCATGTTTAAATATATAAATGCCATAATGTTGTAATCCAACGTCGGACTTTTATAACGCCCACTCCGGTATAGCAGTATAGTTAGTTAGACAAGTAACACAAGACTATCTATCGACCGCTTACACGACTGACACCTCGTCACGTGGGGAGCCGTTTCGTTACTGTTATCCCCATAACATTCCTCCTTTTAATTTTTTTGTTTTTCTTAACAATCACTTTTATATCACCCCACCTCCCTTTTTTTATACAGTTAAAAATTTAATATTTTTTCGTTCGGCACCCACTTCCAGAAACTCCGTACATTTTCTTGTTTCTTTCGCTTATACGCTCGAGTTCAATTATTTGTAGTGGCGTTGGTATTTGGAAAATATCATATAACCATTCCATTGGTTCTTCCATTCTCTTAGGTTCACTTTCAACGAATCGTTTTTTTTTTTAGTTCGTTCATGAATCTCTTGTATACCACTATTTTTCCTTTTACCAAGTATAGCATTTTTTTCTATGCGTCTGGTAATCACGCCATTTTCCAAACTTTGTTTTCCGTTATTATATGCCCTAACAAATACACTTTCATCAATTTATATAGCTTATAAATAAGATGTTTGCTTATTTATACTTGACAAACCGCCTATAGCCAATAGTGGTCAGACAGCAACAACACTCTTGCCATTAGTAGCTGTTCAAATTGACGTTTTAGTTAAGAAGACAATCTGAGCAGTAATTGTATGTAGCTATTACGTTATGTCATCTGACGTAAAAGTACCTTAATTCTATATGACCACTTTCTCTCTTAATTGTTTTGTTCATTTTTTTACCTGTCACCTTCCCGGGGAAAAGGATGTAAAGAAAAGAAAATTGTCATCATCTTCTTGAATCGTAAGAACGTTTTACATTTTTTTCAAGCATCTTGGATACTGGATCTAAAAACCTCTCAGAAATCCCTAGGTTTCCTCCTTCTCTTGTAGCTTTTTTTACCGCATCGACATCTAGGGAGCACCTGATTTGTGACGACTGTGCGGTCCCAAACTTCAATATCAGGCCGGTTGTGTTTTAATTTGGTGACAGTTTATATTTTTAAGATCCACCGGTATTCTTTTGTACCATCTGTTTCAATATATTCCTCCCAATTTGATTTGATTTTCATCTTCCGTTCTAGCTAATACATCATGTCTCATGGGGTGGTAGTAACAAGAAGACATTCTTTCTCATGTGGTAATAAGGTGGCTTACATCTTCAATGTATGTATGTGTGTATGCATGTATGTATGTATGTATGTATGTATGTACGTACGTGCGTATGCATGTATGTATATATGTATGTGTGTGTGTATGTATGGAATGAGTTACAACTGAGGAAATTACATTACGTGCTCAAATGAAAAGAAAAGGAAGATTAAACGTTCCTTAGCTTTCTCACGATCATATCTCAGATAGAACTACGTTCCTTAAGGACGTCAACAAACGCTGGATTCAACTGTTAGGCTAAAGATACAGTTAAGACGGAATACAACGCTAGGGAAATATAGTTTATTCGTATTGAATGAAACGGAAAAGCACAAGAATAGACAAAATTATGTAACTTTATGATTAGTGGCTCGAACGGAAAATGAAAAACATAAATCTACTTACAATAAAAATGAATTAAAACACCGTTTTACGACAGAGATAAGATATTTATCGATTTCCACAAAAATAATAAAAATGAAAATAGTAACATAATAAACGTGACGTCAAAGAAAACTTCATAGCACGATAAATGGTGGACGAATCTTTGAACAAAATTGGAAACTAGAAGGACATGTGTGCTCATTAGTTGATCTGAGTGATATAAAAGAGTGATCAATGTTCATAGCGAGATCAGAAAACAGTAAGTTCAGAATTGATGGAAGTAGACACGAAAGACAGAGGAGAAACGGCATAGAGAGAGGAGAGGAGATAGAAGAAGGAAAAGAGTGAGAAAAGAAGAGTAGAAAAGAGAATGGAAAGAGCGGTGGCTTCAAGTCTATTTTCGTAGGCAATTATCAACTTTAAGGACATAAGTGACCTCAGAACATGGGAAATATTACATACTTAGGAAGTAAGCAAAACGTTAACACTCATCGGTTACTTTACTACAGACTATAACAGTTTCTCCACCTCAAGTATATTTATAATCGTTTCAATAAATAAGTACCAGTCTCGCAGATATAGTCTTTCCCCTTATCTCTGCAAGAAATTGACTGTATTCAAACTGTATTCGTCCAGGTCTAAAATGCTCTATGTCATTATATGTCACACTGACGCCCTTTTAAATATATCAAAAGTTACGTCCATCCCCTATGAATCGAAAAACAAAAAAAAAAAAAAGACAGCCGTCTCCTGCGAACGAGTATGACTTGGTAACGGGTACCATGCTTTGTCTAATTGTTTCAAATGACTTGGTAGATGCGAGCAGGCAAAGACACCTACTCGACTCTCCCACATTTTAGTCAAGACGGAAACAGAGATAGTTGCGCTAGCAAATTTCTATTACTTATTTTCATCTAACTAGACTGGAACTACATGAAATGAATTAGTTTGCTGAAGGACAAATCCGTCAACCCCGTTAAGGAATTGGGTGTTGTTATAGTAAGTAATCATCGCCCATGCATATCTATCTATCTCTGTACACACACACAAACACACACAGCACACCTACATATATACATATATCTGTGTGTGTGTGTGTGTGTGTGTGCGCGCGCGCGTGCGCGTGTGTGCGCGCGCGCGTGCGCGTGTGTGAGTGTTAGTGTGTGCGCGCACGCACGTTCTGAAGGCGCGTAACCTAGGATCAATATGTCGTAGGTTGAACAACCGGACCGAGCGGTGTATTGAGTCCTTCATTTCACGTTGTTCCACAATGCTTAGCTGTAATCTTTATACAAAATATAGAGAGAGGAAATAGGAGGGCTAATTACTTCACAAGAGACGGAAAGTATGAAAAACTAACTTAAAAGAATCATCGTAACTCAGCACTGTGTTGCAACGCAGTGACTTGAGTAAACCGTGTTGACTGTTATACTTCAACCTCTTCGACGATCATCTGTAGAGATAATATTACTATGTATGATTAGACAATTGAATATATACCTTTTGATCTGTTCTAAACCTAACAACAGCTGTATAAAATTGACTATGCGAGTGAACAAACTGAACATACAGTAGATGGAAGTTTGCTTGCAGCGAAAATCTCCAGAAATAAGTAACTTAACACATATGATGATGTAGTATGTTTGAAAGTTTTAGAATTCAGCTTCTTATATCTGATTTGCAATGGAAATACGTGTGTGTATGCGCGCGTGTGTGTGTGTGTGTGTGTGTGTGTGTGTGTGTGTGTGTGCACGCGCATAAAAACAGGGCAAATTTAACTATTTCTCAGTGGAACGGAACAATGAAACAAGCCTTAATCAATTTTCGTAAGTCATCGGTTTCTCATCATCGGTGTTTACATCACTTGAACAGTCCCAGAGAAGCATGTAGCAATTTGCTTATATACAGAACAAATCCAGTAGCTTCAGAAAACAAGGGTTATTCATTTGCACACTATAGGTATTTAGCACTTCATTCAATATCTAAGGCCTGTCAACTTACTGTTTATCTGTCAATGGATATGTGCTACTCATAAAGTCCAAAAACTAAAAAAAAACCAGAAATCTGAATTTATCTACGCTACTGGTGTTGTTAGTGGCCTTCTTCATATATATTTCTGTGTTTTTCACACTGTTCGTTTATAAGAGATCCTTTCTTGAGACGAATACTACATTTTAAAAGGCTTGTAATAGTATATATGCTTTAATATGATATATAGATTGCTAGTGGGGGCACATGACTCAGTGGTTAGAGCGTCGGGCTCACAATGAGATAGTGCGTTCGACTCCCGGAACACGCTATGCGTTGTGTTCTTGAACAAAACACTTTATTTCACATTGCTCCAGTTAACTCAGTTGTAGAGATGAGTTGCGACGTCACTGGTGCCAAGCTGTACCAGCCTTTGCCTTGAATAACATTGGTAGCGTGGAGAGGGGAGGCTGGTATACATGGGCGACTGCCGGTCTTCCATAAACAACTTTGCCCGGACTTGTGCTTCGGAGTGCAGTCTCAAGACCAGTCATCACCGAAGAGGGCCTTTACACTTTACCAATAGATTGCTACCATACACACACACACATACACCTATCGAGAATGTGATGCATCACTTGTTGATTTGTTCAATTATTGAACGTTCGACATTGCTAAGTTATTATGTTTTTATATTCAAAACTGACACATATTTGTTGGTACACAGATGATAGTGAAGACTAACCCAGTCCCATAAAAGTAGCCACCACACAGATAATTCGTCTTTTTCGTCATTCATGACAGTAACAATTTAGAAGCTACATGTTTTGGAATAGTAATGGCTATGCATATTAACATGAGCGGTCGTGTACACCTAGTTTACTGATACTTATTCTTATATACGCATCAGGATGTGCGAAATGAAATTAGGAAGAGACCGTGTGACGAAAATTAACAGTGTCAGTGTATGTAATGAAGCACATACACTCACACTATATATATATATATATATATATATATATATATATATATATATATATATATATATATATATTATATATATATATATATTTGTTTTGCAAGATTTTTGATGTGAAATCGTGTGTTGAAACAGATGTTGTTGTACTTGGGGATCGTTATATTACCAGTTTAGCGAATAAAAACACACGCACTGTATATTTGGTGTTAATTTCCTTCAGCTTTATATTACATTAATCTTAATCTTATTTCGGCACACATAAGAAAGAAGGAAACAAAGGACCGCTGATGAGGTCACAGAAGTGTGACGAAAGAACTCTGGCCGAAATAAGATTAAGATTAATGTAATATAAAGCTGAAGCAAATTAACACCAAATATACAGTGCATGTGTTTTTATTGGCTAAACTGACAATATGACCATCCCCAAGTACAACAACATATATATATATGTATATATATATATATAGTAAAAAGAATGGTTTGCACCTGGTAGCTTACTGGTAAAGCACGGTCACTTTCACGGTGATCGTTATGTATATGGCAAAAGGAAGATGGAATATACGAGAATTTATCATTAACCACGACAATTGGTTAGACAAATCTAACATCGATCCCTCATGGGTGGGACACTCAACGACTGCTTCAGGAGCATCCGGCGGTGCAGATGTATCTCGTCTGGTGATAAATAAGTACAGCTCGTTAAAATAACAGTTCCGCAATGTAATTTCTCGTTTTGTAGGAAGAAAAGCAGCCAGACAGAAGAAATATCTTCATTTATATAGCAGATCAAAAATAAAATCACAGATGGAAAAAAGAGAAACGAACACGCAATCCAGCGGTTATTTTTAATACCCTTCTCGCTGGATTGCGTGTCCGTTTATCTTTTTTCATCTGTGATTTTATTTTTGAAATGCTATATAAATGAAGATACTTCCTCCTCCTGGCTGCATTGCTTTTCTTCCTACATATCGAGAAGTTACATCGCGGAAATGTTATTTTAACGAGTGGCATTTATTTATCAGTCGACGAAATATATCTCCAACGCCGGATGTTCCTGAACCAGTTGTTGAGTTACCACCACCATGGGGGATCGATGCTAGATGTGTCGAAACAATTGTGATTAATAATAAATTCTCGTACATTCCATCTTCCATCTTTCATTTACTATATATATATATATATATATATATATATATATATATATATATATAGAGAGAGAGAGAGAGAGAGAGAGAGAGAGAGAGAGAGAGAGAGAGAGAGAGAGAGAGAGAGAGAGAGATAATTAGATATTTATATAAAATAATAATGCCACACGCTGGACTTCTCAAAATAACCACATTTCGTACCGAATGCGAGGAAAAACAACCAAACAGAAGACGACCAACTTTCTTTTAAAAAAACTTAATTATGTATCGTCCGATTTCGCGATTACTAGAATGAATCTAGATTTCGCTCGTCAGCATAGTATTGTTCCAAAAATATATACAAATAAACAGAATTCTCACCTCACCAAAAACGAACACCTTATGTATCTGATAGAGTAAAGGGGAATGAAGTTTATCTGTATATATCTTCATCATAGAAGCGGGAATACTTCCGGGTTGCTTTTGGATACACGTGGGGAGAGGAATAAAAATTCAGCATTGAATATATTCCCAAGAATATAATTATTCGTTTAACGAATAATTATGTAAATATAAACGAATAATTATATAAATATAAACGAATAATTATATTCTTCGGAATAGAAATTTCCCTTATGAATTTTTTTACACACTGGCTTCTTGATAAAATACTTGTAAAAGTGTTTTATCCCCTTTTGAATTTATTAATCAATTATATTCTTGGGAATATATTCAATGCTGAATTTTTATTCCTGTCCCCACGTGTACCCAAAGGCAACCCGGAAGTATTCCCGCTTCTATGATGAAGATATATACAGATAAACTTCATTCCCATTTACTCTATCGGGTACATAAGGTGTTCGTTTTTGGTGAGGTGAGAATTCTGTTTATTTGTATATATTTTTGGAACAATACTATGCTGACGAGCGAAATCTAGATTCATTCTAGTAATCGCGAAATCGGACGATACATAGTTAAGTTTTTTTAAAAGAAAGTTGGTCGTCTTCTGTTTGGTTGTTTTTCCTCGCATTCGGTACGAAATGTGGTTATTTTGAGAAGTCCAGCGTGTGGCATAATAATTTTTTCTGTAGTAATGCCGATTATATAAATATAAACGAATAATTATATTCTTGGGAATAGAAATTTCCCTTATGAATTTTTTTACACACTGGCTTCTTGATAAAATTATTGTAAAAGAGTTTTATCCCTTTTTGAATTTATATAGATAGATAGATAGATAGATAGATAGATAGATAGATAGATAGATAGATAGATAGATAGATAGATAGATAGATAGCATAAACAAAGGGCGCAAACACCTAGCGCTCAAAGTACAGCTGATTGAGAGGAATTGTTAGCTAAGAGGAATTGACTTATAACAATCAAGGGTCATATGCCAAACTTCGCTTCCGACCTCATGTGATGCCTGATTAAACCACTTAAATCGGATATCGGTCTGGTGAGCAAGCATATTTTCAGGGAGAAAAGCGACGACATAGGAAGGCTTCCCGTTTCTCCTTATTGCCTAAATACAATGAAGTAACTTCATGGTTTAAGGCAAACCAGGGTAGAGGCAGAGGAAGGTTCACCCAATTCGATATTGTTGACTTTTATCCATCGATATCGAAAGAGTCACTAGAAAGAGCGCTTACTTTCGCTATGCCCGTATCACCATTTATACCCCTATCACCGAAGTTAGTCAACACTCGCGTTAGTGATGAAGGTATAGAGGATATCATGCACGCCAGCAAAACGCTACTGCTCATCAAATGTTCGAAGTGGATCAAACTAAATCTTCAATATATCGAATACTCCCATCTCCTTCAATTTGGAGATGGGAGTATTTGACAGCGCGGATATTTGCAGTCTAGTTTATATATACTAGACACCTTAAGATGTTCCCGTAAGTTCACTTTGGTCTGTATAAAACTGGCGATTTAGCCATCTCTCGAGGTGCAAACGTGTACATCCAGACATTCCCACGGAGGATCTGAGTCATACCTTTGGCTCGTTTAGTCATAAAGTTACCATTAGGATCAGCATAACTGTAGTTATTTTTTTAGATGTTACTCTTGATTTCGACACCTTTTAATACGGGCTCAACTGCAAAGTAAATGCAAAGCTGACATCTATAAAAACAGCCTCATGTCACCCCAATTAATTTATCCAAGACCCATGAGAAAGGTGTCAGTTTCAGGATTTCGAACCAATCCTCGAATGAAGACATTTTTGAAACAGCGGCTCCCTATTATTACGAGGTTCTGGAAGCCAGCAGTTATAAGGACCGCATCATCTATTTGTCGGGACATGACAAGCAAAATAAAAGTGCCACTGTAAGGTGTTTTCATTTGCCCCGCCCCTCTCAATCAATGTCAAAACCTGCATGGGAAAGGTCTTCCTTAGATTAGTAAATAAACGTTTCATGGTTCCGTAGGTGAAGGAGATTATTCAATAGACACAACTAAAGGATCTCGTTCAGCTGCACACATAGTGTAAAAAGATATAAGGGAACGCCCCAAAACCCTTTACAGAAGCAAAGTACACATATAGGGTTAAGAGTAATTGCCCACTCAATGGTCAATGCAACACCGAAGCCTTAGCTTATGAAGCTGAGGAGGTGCCTAAAAATAGCAGAAACAACAGAAACGAAAGGACACACATATGGAAATATGGTGTGCCATCTTGGATTCAGAAAGCGAGATTTTTAGCCGATGTCCTCTGGACAGAAAATTCGTTTTGGAAAACGTGGTTTTGCCATCTGTGGACTAGAAAACAGAAAACTCGTAGAGTGAATGACCCATTTCAGCCATTGCTGGATCATTTAAGGGGAACCAATTCCTCATTGCATCTCAGAAAGGGACATTTTCAGCTACACTTTCCCGCCGCCAATTTCACCAAAACTATATATATTCACCTCCATGAGTAAAAAGGCTATGTGCTTCCTTCCGGCCAGCAGGTCTCTTGAGTTGTCTATCTTGCCAAGTGCAATAGTAAAACCAATGGCAAATCTCTTACCGGTTTTATGTCGTAACCAGACAGACAGACAGAATGATAGATAAGTAGATAGATAGGTAGGTAGATAGTTAGATAGATTGATAGATAGATGACGGAGGGAGGGGCACATACATATGTTTGTATATGTCGCCCTCCATTTTTGGTTCACAGTCATTTTTTTATATCTGCACATACATTCTGAAGCCCATACATGAGACAGCATCCATACACACACGCATACACATACGAACACGCGCACATACACGTTTGTTGTACTTGGGGATGGTCATATTGCCAGTTTAGCCAATAAAAACACACGCACTGTATATTTGGTGTTAATTTGCTTCAGCTTTATATTACATTAATCTTAATCTTATTTCGGCCAGAGTTCTTTCGTCACACTTCTGTGACCTCATCAGTGAACCTTTGTTTCCTTCTTTCTTATGTGTGTCTCACCTTGCTAACTATCAGCCATATATATATATATATATGTATATATATATATGCACCAGAGTAAGCACATAAATGCGAAACAAGGTGAAAAAATAGTACTCTAATACCAGAGGTAGAGTAATAGAGTAATATGCTTTATTAACTGTTACTCAGTTCGCTCAGGCGAACGGGAACGTAAAATTCTCAGTAACAGTTTCTGTGATATGTTTGCTACTTTTTAATAAAGTATATATGTATGTATGTAAATATGTATGTTTGTATGCATGTATGTATGTATGTATGTATGTATGTATGGATGGATGGATGGATGGATGGATGGATGGATGGATGAATGTATATATGTATGTATGTATGTTTGTATGTATGTATGTATGCATGCATGTATGTATGTATGTATGTATGTTTCTAAGTATGTGTTTGTGTATGTATGTATGCATGTATGTATGTATGTATGTATGTATGTATTTATGTTTGCATGTATGTGTGTATGTATGTATGTGTGTATAAGACATTTTAAGCGCCAGCGCAAATGAAGCTATAAATAAAAAATGCTCATAAAATATCACGTAAGTATACAGTTCATATATTTGACTAATATTCTATGCACTTTTGTTTCTTTATGACTTTCTTTATACTGGCTATTTAGAAAGATCATTCAAAATTTTTTATCGCTAAATAAACGTAAGTGTATGTATGCGTGTGTATATGTATGTATGTATATATGTATGTATGTATATATGTATGTGTGTGTGTATATATGTATATATATATGTATGTATATGTGTGTGTATGTATGTATATAGATGCATGCATACACACATACATCCTTATATCCATGCATTCATACTTACGTACATAGTGCCGTAAACAACAGTCGTGCAGGCGTAGAAGACCATTCGAAATGGGTTGTTGAGCGTTTTTGTCTACAGTTATTCCGATTTCAAGTTAAATCCATACCTGGTTTATTTCTTCATTTATAAAGAACATGAAAAATATTATTTGCCAATATATCATTATTCAGGCCGGATTACAAACTATAACTAGCACTACGAGGTAACTCATTAATAGGATCATTGATGATACTGATAAGAACAATGCCAACCCTGATAACAACGCAAGTAGTACTATGGCATCTGTAAGTTATGCATAGTGACATAAGTTTTCTTCTCATTTCACGTGGTTTTCACATTTGAAACAAGATTTATGTCGGTACTATGACAAAGACCGTGATGACTCTTCTATAGCTTATATAATGCGGTTAAAATAATACAGTGGCGGAACTCGGCAGAATGCATCTTTGTAAAATTAAATGGCTATTACAAACAGAATTTGCTACTCCAACTCTTGAAATAATAATCGATCTTCTCTAAATACTGACAACTGGCTAAAATCTCTAAACAAACCGCTACCATCATTACTAGACTCTCATGTTTCTCCGTATGCAACTGATTTGATAGAGATGGCTAAAATACATTCAATTTCGGAGAATTTGGAAACAACTGTTTATCATGTTAATGTAATTTTGTCCTATGAGAAGTCTGCAGTATAAATGGTATAGAATATTGTACCCATACATTAGTACAGAATACTCTACCTATATTATATCGACAATAAAACATATACAATTGACCCTAAAGATGTCCCTGTAGCTATAGGCAAAAATTATGATGGGAATGCTTCTACGAGTCAGGTAAAAGAGGTTGACTTTCGACTGAAATGTATATAATCAGGACTATTGAAAGACAGATTGGTGTACTATATTGGCTTGATGAAGCTCGGACGATCCATGTCACCATGAATAAAACTACCGAGTTGGCAACAAAACTATAAGTCTTGACAAGGTCTTACAAAAAATTCCACAAGGGTCCTTGTGAGTCCAACAACATAGAGTCTGATGAGCTGACAGAGAAATAGAAAGGGGTTTGAGAATGTGTTGAACAACTTTTGATAAGCAAAACTGTGCTGTCTGAGGTAAGAAAACTCCGCAGAAAACTTGTGGCAGTATGGCTGGCTCATAGAAAAGCATTTGATTCTATTTCTCGTTCATGGTTGCTGCAGTCTATGTGCCGTGTAAACGTACCTACCCCCGTAGTGAAAGGGAATATTCGAAAGAGAGCTTTTATGCAAGTTTGTTTATTTTGACATTAAATCCTCATCATTTCTGCTATAAAAATCCAATCGCTATATGCTAGATTATGCGATTTCTAGAGTTATCAATGTAACCAATAATTTCTTTGTAGAAGCTGTATGCTAAAACTGATTACAATGCTGAAAAGAACTAGACTTAACTTTTTCTGCTGATATAGGAAGTGAATTTGGCTAAAAGAAATTATCGCATTTGTTGATCTAAACAGGGGAAATCAGCCTCCCAAATTCCTAACCGCTCCACCAAAGGTCTCTATATCTTTCCTGTTCCACACAAATATTGTTACATTCATTTAGGCATTGATGAGGACATATAATACGAAGATGCTGTGAAGAAAGATAGCGTGAGCCTAGAAGAATATTACACCAGAATTTGTTTAAATGGCAGTCAACATTCACCTCTTACAAGACATTATACCACTGTACCGCTATACCAGATCACACGTGAAAGTGTGATATGATGTAATGGTTACGCGTCCAAGATAGATCACGTTCAGGGTATGTCGTAAAATTTTAGCTTTTAAAACATATTGGAAGCAGGGAGCCTATAGGCCAAATAAGCCTAAAGGCTTGCAATAGATATATGGGTTTCACTATGACGTCGAAAATTCTCAAATCAGTGCATTCAAATAAAGTACACTGTAATGTTTCTTCTGTTTATGCTACTTCCTTATCACCCAAGCCATCACAAATTCGGCAAACTAAGAGTTAGCTTGTTGGAAACTTTTAACCCAGGAAGTTGTTGTTCATAAACAAGAATAAAAAAGTAATATTTTCATAAAACTCTTAAGTTTCTCAACCATTAAAATCTTTTTCTTTCATTTCCGCTTCGTTGCGTTTTTTTTTATATCGCTATGTTTGTCTCTTTCAGTTATATTCTCTTTAAGCATTATATATTATAGTACATATTATATATTATGTATTCATATTATATATTATATATATATATATATATATATATATATATATATATATATATATATATATATATATATATATATATATATATATATATATATATATATATATATATATATATTATATATACATATTATACATTATATATATTATACATTATATATATTATATATACATATTATACATTATATATATTATATATATATATTATATATATAATATATATATGACATATATATATTATATATATTATACATATATGTATATTATATATACACATATATATATGTTATATATATACATATACGTATATCATATATATACATATATAAATATATATTACATATATGTATATTATATATATACATATATATTATATACATATATGTATATTATATATATATATACATATACTATATATACATACATATATTATATATATATATATTTATATTTATATACATAATATATACATTATATATATACAAAATGTATATTATATATACACATATATATCTATATGTATACATATACATAATATAAATATTGTATTTGTATATATCTATATGTGTATATATATATATATATATATATATATATATATATATATATATATATATACATAATATATATATTATATACATATATATAAATAATGTACATATTATATATATACATATGTATATCTATAAGTATTTATACATATATATATTTATACATATATATATATATATATATATATATATACATTATATATATACATATATATATATCTATATGCATATATATATATACATAATGTATATATCATATATATACACATATATATGTATCTATATGTATATATATATATGCATAATATATATATATATGTATGAATGTATGTATATATATATATACATAATATATATATGTATGTATGTATATGTATATATTTATTTTTCTTTTACTCAATACAACTTTCTCTCTCTCTCTTTCTCTCTCTCTCTTTCTTTCTCTCCCTCTCTCTTTCTCTCTCCCTCTCTCTCTCTCTCTCCATAAAAAAATTCCATCAGTATTGTGCAATATACCCATATGTCTTTTTTGTGCGATTGACTTCTTATTACAGTGTTTTTAATGTTATTATTCGGTTTGAATTAACTTTATTTAAGAGAAATATTTCTTAGTTATAAGATTAATGTTTGTCGTCTATTCGTCATATATTGGGTGAAATCAACCGCCCAATATTACTTGTACAGATTAAAAGAAAATTTGTAATGAATTGTAAACTTAAAATTTTCATGCGGTAAATGTTATGTGTGGGAATTAGGAGAAATTTATTCTGCTGTTGTTTGTGTTAAACGTCTGACGAATAAGTGGTACTTTGAAACCAGCAGCTAATAGAGTATATTTCTAGTAACAGCAGCTAGTAGAGTAACTTACTTATATACTTAGCTGTTTCTTGCGTTTAGAAAATGACAATCACTTATGATTTCTTTGTATTGTCTGCACATTATTTCATGGTTAATATGTTATGTGACTACGTTGAATGATATCGATTTCGGAGTACAGAAAATGTTTACTCTTTTGTCCATATGCAAACTTAACTATTTACTGCTAGCTGCTATAATTCAGATTATATGTTCGAAGACGTTCAAGTAATAGTTTTTTAAGAAGAATGAGTGATATGAAAACGTTTTTGAAAGTGGGTAATGTAGAGACTTGTGACCGCGAGCTAGAAGCCTACAGTTCACAGACATACAATCCATCAGAGTGAAGTTAGACGTTTTTCTTCTACCTTTGATTTCGTAGAATATACTTTCTCTGAAAGGATTTCTGCAATAGAATATGCTAACGTTTATTGAAAAATATTTTCCTTCAATAAAACATAGGTCTTCCAATGAATAAGTTTTTTTTTATATGAAAAATTTGAAATCCTATGAGGGATCGTTTCAAGTAAATTAATATCGATGTCGTAGAAAATGTTCTTTTTTTTTAATCTCTAAACTCTGTTTCTTGTAACTCTCATTGATTAATCAGTTAAAGTATATTATTGGATTAATTCCCTCACAACCACATTTAAGATCAATTTTAGTGATATTAATAATTTGGAAACCAGTTTAATTTCCTTTTGGTGTTATATTGACGTCATAATAATTAATTACTGAAGAAATCAGATTCCCTGAAGCTGCTACAACTTTAGCCTCATAATATAAACCATCGCAGTTGCTTAATGAATTCCTATTATAAGGCATAAATAAAAACAGCAACTGATGATATTACTACTGATAGTAATTTTCGAACTGTTACTACTACAAAAATGCTTCATTATTTTCATTAATATTGACGCGTCAATAACTGAGTCTTTTGATGCTTTTTATTGTTACATTCGTGGTTTGAATCATCATAGGCAGCCTATCAACCCTAAATTTCATTTTTTTTAATGACTCATTATTATTCTATTCCAATTCCTTTCTTCGTATATTTGATATTGTTGTAGTGGAAGTGGTACATCACTGCCACGGGAGAAGTAGTATGAGAGAATCACTATAAAGTGAAGCGATATCAACAAGCATAGGGAGGCGTGTGTCAGTCGTTGTGCTATTTCTCAGTTGGAGTTAAGTGTCAGTTATGTGTTATAGTCGAGTTCGAATCACAGTGAAGATAAACGG
This sequence comes from Octopus bimaculoides, assembly GCF_046866305.1. NCBI lineage: Eukaryota > Metazoa > Mollusca > Cephalopoda > Octopoda > Octopodidae > Octopus > Octopus bimaculoides. The sequence continues at coordinate 73,442,743 of NC_142935.1, forward strand.
TTCAAATTCGGTGTCTTGTAGAGCTATCAACGATGGCACGATAGACAAAGTGATGTATCACCATTCCAGTATAGAAGTGATACGCTATATCCGATTACAAGAAAACATCGTGGTTACAACAGCTACAGTCACAACAGCGGCCAGACATTATAACTGTGGAAAACACATCATAACATATATTCCATACGATTCTCAACTTCTTGGAACTACGTGATAGCATCTGTTACTCCGACGAGACTAGGACTCCACAAATGAACATTTTTCTTCAGTCTGCTGACTATAGAGATGCACACGATAAGACAGCCTAGCAGCTGTGAAAGATTGCCTGCTAGTCGTTTCCAGGGACTGTTTTTTCGTTGGATGCATTTTTCTTCGGTAGTCGCTTTTCTCGTCTTCTTAAACGGCTATATAGTACCAGCCTCTAGTTGGAGGGATCATCAGCAATGTTGTCCCATCTTTCAAATGTTGGTGGATTTAGGTGGAGAGTGTACGCATCCCCCTCATCTTCCTCCTCCTCCACCTCATCATCATCATCAAGAGGTCTTATAGAGGGAATAAATTCAGGTTATTTAATATCATGTAATCAAGTTGTAGGTCAAAGTTGCACATATAATTTCGTCTCTCTGACATTTAAGATTCAATCAATTTTAATAATCACGAAATTGTCAGAATATCAAATCTTTATTTCTTCAGATATGTTATGTTTACCAATGTTTATAAGAATTAATTAAAATTATTGAGAACTTGCAGCTGTCATTTTAACAGATATGTTACAAAATATTTCACAGTCGGTCTGTGGAACACTATATTCTTCACCACCACAAATTTGCTAACATTTTCAGGGTTTGATAGTTTGCCAATATATTTAATATTTGGCGACGTGAATGAATGTTCGCACATTGTTTCACAACATGTATGAAATAGTATGTGGAAGATTTCACATGCTTCGACTATTGAAATTGCGGCCATTACTTTCGCTATATCATCATTGGAAACCACATTAGCAAGGATGATTATAACGTTCGTAAAATTAAAGTTTTGGATTTCTATTCTTAATGAAAATGGTTGTTCTTAATTGATAGCAATCTATGAAACGTTTCGAAATTTTTGAAACCACAACCAACAAATACTGACTTCAAGTTACTTGTATATTATTACAATATACATTCTATAAACGACAACGTTTTTGTTTTAGAAGGAACGCCAACGAGAAGAAATATGAACTACAGTATTTAATTTCATTCCTCTATATGTTAACGTCAGATTCTACAATAGTTAATTTTGCATTTCACCACATCCATTGGCAATAATAACTGGTCATAACCTGGGCTGATCATTATGAATAGCTTTGTGATAATTTAAGATACTAATAAATATAATGTGCATAATTTAGTATTGTGCGTGTGTGTGAGTGTTTGAGACAGAGATGGGAAAGGAGAGAGAGAGACTGAGCTTTAGACTGTGCGTTGATGTGGAGATAAACACAGCAGATGATAAAAAAGGTGAAAAACAAGAAATTCTGGAAATCTCTATTGCAGTTTTCGGGTGTCAGATTCTTAAGAACCGATCCCAGCTACTTCGTCCTCGTCGACGGCTATAGTTTTCGAGATTTCATCGCTATTACCCACCACTATTCCTCTATATATTGCTGTATATTGCTATATATTGCTGACGTAGAGGGCGGTAAAGACCTTACTATATACCAGTGTATCGCTACCAAATGTAGGTCGTAATCTCTTCAGTTTATTCTGGCCGTTTTATTCTGCCAAGCCGTTTTATTCTGCTAGGTGGTGAGGTATTTGCTCACCTATTTCTGATATTGGGCTTAAAGTTATTTCCCTTGCCAAACTCAGAGATTTGGCTTGTGATACTCAGGAACAGGGATTTTTCAGTTTATGGTTGCTGTTGATCTTCATTATTTCGTTTACTGTATTTCTGTTCCTCTGAGCATCCAGCTCTGGGTTGATTTACTTCGACATATGTAACAACTAAGCTTTCAGCTTGTATCATTAAATCCATGCACTTAGTCTCGGTGCCTCCTCTGGGTACAGTTCGGTTAGGCTTTGTGGCCCTCGGTTACCATTAAGACTTCTAAATTTATTTTGACACCCTGCTTTGACTATTCTTCCATACTGCGATAGATATGCGACTACTAGCAATGAATCTAAGTTGTTAGATGTGTCTTATTGCCATAGTTGTGTGCTTATGTAGTTGGGCATAAATGCCATAGATTTTAACGTTCTCATTTGAAAGAATTTCCGATATGTTCTGAAGAGACTTGTTATACTACACGAAGTCAGTGGGGATTCATCCCACTTTCGTCCTTCCGTTAATAGAGACATATATATTTCTTCTTTAATCTCTTTTGGATTAGCTCCTGTGATAAAGATATGGTGTTCGATTTTACGAACTACTCCGAAATACATCTTTTGTTGTGAGTGTTAGATATTAGAGTTTTCTACATTCATTTTGGAGCTAGTAATAACACAAACAATTCTTTCTTTGGTACCACCAATACTCAGGATATTTTATATCATGTCGTGAAGCTCTGGAAAAAAACGCTACAACTATAAATTCTGGAGAGTCAATATTCATCTTTCAAGGAGACTAATTTTCTCTTTTGTCATTTTATTTAGCATTGTTTCCTTTTAGTAAATTCTCGAGTGAAACAAATTATGGAGACAAGAAGTATGTGAAATCCATCAACCAACTTCTTTATATGGATGAGTTGAAACGTTTTGCGAAAACTGATCAACAATTGCACGCGCTCTTTCACACAGCCACACAATTTAGTGATGACATCAAAACGGAATTTGGGCTTGACAAATGCGCCTAGGCTACATTTGTCAAGAAAAAGCTATCAAATACATGCAACATCGTCCTTGAAAGAGATACGGACAGAAAAGATTTAGAACTTGATGGTAGTTAGAAATATCTAGGTGTTTATGAAGGAAATGAAAATAAGCGCTCAATAGTAAGAGAAAAGTTAAGAAAGGAATGCTATCATTGAGTAAGGGCTATTTTGAGAATTGGATTCAATACCAGAATCAAAAACTTGGGCCATAATCACGTAAGCCATATAATCACATACAGCTTCAATGTTATTAACTAATAATCTTTGAGATAACAAAGTTGTGAAATCCGTAAACTAATGACTAGGCATCATATACATCGATTAATAACTTCCGAGAAAATAAAACTCAGTGGTTAATACAATCTCAATTCTATTAAGAACTGCAGCGATGGGGCTTCTTGCATACCTGCAAGAAGTAAGCAGTAGTATGTTAGAGCTGATTCTGAAACTCAAAGATACCAAACAGCTGCACTCAGTGACGTAAAATGCAATAATACACCTTCGGGATATGCAGTGTGGTGAAGAAAATGCCGAAGAAAATACGTTACCAATTGAAAAGGCAAAACAAAAGAAAGACATGTAACTAAACAAACCATCCTCCAATACACTAAGTAGAAATAGAAGCAAAAACCACAGCATGCCAAATACCATTATAAGGGCCAGGGACCCTGGTGTAGACCAAACTATTACTCATCAGTGACTGGTGTGCTCTGGTCTCAAGCCGGAAACTGAAGGGAATAATATGGCTCCTCGGGATCAGTTCATTCTAACCAAAAATTACCAGTGTAGCGTTCTGGAACACGAAAACAATCCGTCCTGTCACGTATGCAGAGACCGTTCGGAGAAAATAGACAACATCGACTGCCACTAATAGAGTACTTGCAAAGACCTGACAATATACCGCATATACAACCTCCATCACTAAGAGAGTTGGTGGGAAGATAAACCATCATAAGTAGTCGAGAATGCTGAAGGCACCATCCTTTGGGATTTCGGTTCTGAGAGTGATCGGAAAATTCAGAATAACCGACCAAATATTATTCTGGCTATTTAAGGTCATAGTTCACAACTTTGCTTTTCAGCCTCACTGGGTCGACAATTGAAAACTGTTGTTTTAATCGATAGAACACTCCCTTCTATATTCTGGCCTTGCGCCTTTGTTGTTATTATTTATGTCTTCCTAGTACTTGTTCTCGTTAAGAAAGGTGATAAATCTAACGAAGTACTGATGATAATGGTGTTGACGATGACACCAACGTGGACAAAGACAATGACGACAACGATTATGATGATGATGATGATGATGATGATGGAGAGGATGCGTGGTGGTGGTGGTGGTGGTGGTGGTGGTGGTGGTGGTGGTGGCGGCGGCGGTGGTGGTGGTGGTGGTGGTGTAGTGACGATGATATGGTTGTTTATTAAGACTTAGATTTACATTATCCTAATAGCTTATTAATATCTATTTAATAGCTTATTAATAACCAAACTCTGATCCGTCCACTAAGCCATCAAGTGCTTTTCGTATAATCATGATAGTAATAAATAATGACTGAGTTTATGGCGATCTTGTATCATAAGTTCTTTTAATTGAAATCAATGTATCCGTAGTATTTATGAAAGAAAGGTAAAAGATAATTTTTCCTGCTAAATGATATTGCAATGAAGATGATAGACACACCACACGATTATACAATTATACGCAATGCACGTGATGGCTTAGGGGTCGGGTTACTGACTAGTTATAATATTAATAAAATGAGGATAGAGCGTTGGTTAAGAAACGAAACAACTAATTGCTGAAACAGTATGTCAAAATTCATTTGTTATATAAGAGAAAAGAAAGGTTGAGTAAAACGTTTATTATAGTTTCTTTATTCACACAACTACTGGTTTGGTTAACTTTTAGTATATGTGGCTGCTCTCAACATAGTAACATTTATTGGCGGTTGCAGAGAACTATATTATTGAGTAAAGTGTAATATTTCTCTCTTTGATAGTTGCTTTAATCTGTAATAAGGCTCTACCATTCAAAGTACTTATATGTTAATGTATAAAGTTGCGCTGGCGCCTATCTCTTTATATGTCTTTTAGGTACAATAGATCCAAAACTTATAAAGAGATGATGGGTTATCATGTACAATTATCTGCAATGTGTATATTCAAACATAATTTCTTTGAATGCTAAAAGCCAATACTAATATTTTAATCCTCCTTGTATATCTTGATCTAGTAACACAGTTTTGAAACGGTTTATTAATCACTACACTTGTGACTATATCATTCGTATACCTTTGTGAGCCACTTAAGCCTAATCACTTGAAAATCACTAATTTTATTTATTGTAGCTGATGTTATTCACTGCGACAGAGGTTACTGCTAGTAACCATTAAAAGAACTTGTGATACAAAAGTTCCATAACATCTGTCATTACGTGTTACTATCATGATTACACGAAATGCTCAAAAACACGAAAGTAAAAGAATAGGAATCAAGATATTTTCATAGTAAAACTATATATGTAATAATTTAAAACTGTAGAGAGTGAAGTAAAAAATACTACGGTTTTGACATTTCTAAAACTAATGACTGAAATGCAAATGCTCAATATGGAATAGATATTGCAAAGACTGTAAAATTAAATAGACAATTATCTTTTATTTGTTTCAGTCACATTATACTGCGGTCATGCTGGGACACCAACTTCAAGACGTTTAGTCGAACGAATCAAACCAAGTGTTCATTGTTAACCTTGGTAACTATCTATCGTTTTCTCAAGCCAAACCAATAAGTTATAGGGACGTAAAAACATTAATACTAGTTGTCAAACGGTCAGGAGGCGTGGAAAAAACTGACACAAAGACATACTCATATATACATATATACGTCGAGCTTCTTTCAGTTTCCGCCTACCAAATCCACTCACAAGGCTTTGGTCGGCCCAAGGCTGTAGGAAAAGACACATGCACAAGATGCCACGCAGTAGGACTGAACCTGAACCATGTGGTCGTGAAGCAAACTTCTTACCACACAGTCACGCCTGCGCCTATTATATCTTAATTTTACTGAAAGAATATGCATCTTACCGTCAGTAAAGTTTTAGAATATTTTGAAAGTAAAATTGCTGCTAACAACTAAAATATTATTCATGATATTTATATATTTAATATTATCATGTTTTATATCTATCTTCTTCTTTACATGTTCAGTTATTGACTGATTCATTCAATGCTAGTTATTGCTATCGGTGGTTTAGTAGAGCAGATGATTGACGGAAATGGAATATAAAAATTTATTTAATATATTACTCGCCAATAATTCAATTTATATAATGCCTCCCAGTGAATTTTATTATTGTATATGAAATCAATGAAATATAAACAGTAAAGCATATTTGTATTAAATAAATGTCTTCAAAAACCAAAAAGTGAAATAGATCTAAAACTTAAAAATACATTAAACTGGCGATATATTTTTTCAAAGACAGACTATCGTTAGACAAAGCTGCTCACAACGGAAAGTATGATCTCATAGAAACAAGTCAAGTTGTAGATAATGATTGGCTTTTGTTAAGATATGCGTACAACACAAGGTTCAGAAATTTGAAGCAACACATTCGTATAACTTTTATGTCAAAAAGTGTATTTGACAACGTTGAATATTACTAAAATATGAACTGGTTTCCATGGTAGTTAGTATATTAAAGTAGAATAGATGAAATAAAATTTATTAAATTTCAATGGCTACTTTTTTTGCATTTCTATTCTGTTGCAATTATGAACGGTGGATGCAGATTCACAATGAACTAATCACTAATTCTTTGATAAGGATGCATCTGTAACTCGATACATAAACAAATATTTCCAGGGGTATTTCTCACTTGATTTTGCTGACATTTATCGTTAACCGATAAGTATTCGCATACATACGCATAGACATAGGTGCATACGTATGCACACACATTCACACATACGTCTCTGTAGCTTTTCGGTAAACGAAAATACAGGAGGATCAGTTAACTATGATTTTATTCAACATATTCCCTTCTGACATTCACATATTTTTTGCAGTGATCCTTTAGTTTTTCTAAGCCCAGTAAAAGAGCAGCGAAGGATGGGTCTCCAACGTGGTCTTTCGCGAGAACTTCTCAGCACCCCTTTGTATATGCATATGAATATATATATATGCCTAAAACTATGAAAATACACATACATACATACATACATATATATATATATATATATATATATATATATATGAACACGTTACAATGAAGTAGAGAAATTTGAAAAGACAGCACAAAACCGATTATTTCTCAAAATATAATGTTTATATACCAAAAAGATTTTATAACATTTTTCTAACATTTTTCTGACATAATTTAAATATATACTTTAACCATGTAACACAAGCCTTCTGGAGTTTTTTCACTCTTATTATCTTTTATCTATCTCTCAATCTATATATATATATATATATATATATATATATATATATGTGTGTATATATTTACATACATACATGCATGCACACATACCCACATACATACATACATTACATACATGCATGAATACATGCATACATACATAACTGTATAAAAGTGCAACGATACAATGACCGACTGCTAAAAACCTGATGCAATTTATACGTAGTCTGCGCGCTATACACGGATACAAAATCAAATTATTTTGTGCATTTATTATAGTCTTTTGCAGAAGTTTTGAAAAATGAAATTTTGTGTTTCATTCTTTCTGTTGTCAACAGTTTTCAATCAAATAGGGAAGATTTTAACAATGACTGTTAAAATGGTTCGGTTTAAAAATACAGAAAACCCGTTACATATTCGATTTTCTCTAGAGTTGATGTATAACTTTCTGTACGGTGGCTACTGCAGTATTACTATATACGAGTGTTTAGAAATATCGTGGCTGATATACAAATCAGGAAGTTACAAAGATTTTAAAGAAAATCGTGAATCAGGCAATTTAGAACTGGTGAATCTGCTATTCCTTTGTAGAATAAATAACATGGGAAATGCTATTTCTAACATTTTAAACGATCGTACAGAAACACTCTCATTGCCTTAGGTGTCCAGAATTAATTTCCTGTTTGTTTTACGTCATAGCATCGCAGGTCCATCAGGAAGCCAGTTGCGCTGGAGAAAGAAGACTCACTTCTCACATTAATTAGAATAAATTATCTCTAGGATTCTGATGAATTTCTTTCCCTTAAGTTCTTTTTGCTTTTGTTGTTATATTTTTTGATAGATGTGATATTCTGTGTTGCTGCTGTTTAACCCAAGCCAGCAGTGATTAGGTAAAGTTGTGATCAAAGACTGTCCTACCATAAACATCATTTTTCGGATTGGGTAAGTTTGCCGTTACTCGTGTATCATCTTAATGCAGTAGGGTATGGGTTGTAGAAATTTGGCTGCTATGTCTAACAAATTGAATGACCACTTAGAAGCTTCTTCATTAGATTTCGATGCCTTTGTCACTGACGGGGGTGTAGTGTTCATTAGTACTACTCTTTTTGTTGTTGCCGTCATCCTCGTCGTCATCGTCGTCGTTGTTGTTGTTGTTATTATTGTTGCTATTGTTGTAGTTGTTGTTGTTAGCCAGGGTTTCACAAGTGTTAACCTTTTTGATACTAACCATCCTGAGACTTCCCTTAGTTTTATGACACAAAAGTACTTGTTTTTAAGTGGTCTGAATGAAAATCTCTCATCAAAATTTCATCTTAATTTGTTTCAAGCATCACATTTATTAGGACAAAATTATTTTACTAAATTTTTAATTATTTTCAAAATTAATTGAAATAAAAGCAATGGGTTTCAATAGAAATACTAACAAATGGTTCAAGAAAGCATTAGAGCCTGAAGATCAGTACAAGGTTCCAACAGTTAAAATGGAGCAGGTACAATCTGCCAGCGCCCCTCGCTAAAATAAAAACGAATCGAAAATCACGCAAAGAAAACATAGCAGATTTCTTTAGTTAAAAGTGAAATTGAGAAAATATTTTCAGTATCAGTGGTTGTTTTTGTTTCAAGTGAAATCATGCATATTCAAACTTTAAGACTGAAGCAACATTTGATTCGTAACTTTGTTTACAAGTATCCTGACTCATTAAGTTGGGAATGCTGATCAATACCAATGTATTTGGCAAGCACGTACTTGTGGCAATGAATAGCATCAATGTTGAAGTTCAGATAGCTTTCCTGAGTTATTATCATATTGGTGATTTGCTAAAACTGCCCTGTAAAAAGTGCTCTGTAACAGCTTAATAGACAACTTATTTCTCAACTGTTAACAAGCAATTTTTAACCATTAGATGTCTGCATCAATAAACCATTTAAATATACGATTTATTAAAACCAACAATTTACAAATTCATTTTTTTGTTATCACCCAGAAATGCATACGTTTCATGAACGATTATTCCAGTGACCAACTTCTGCATCAGCGGGGTGTATGATGCAGGTTTATCTCTTCATTCCTGTTCATCAGGGAATTAAGCTGTCCAGCTATTCTTTTATGGCAGCATATCAAATTCTTTAGGTACAATTACTTGTATTTGCACACAGCATGGAAATTTTCCAGTTCTTTGTATTCTGTACAAACAATCTTCTCAAACAATCTTCTACCCTAGACTGATAGCCCATGCATTAATTAAGATATATTACTTGTAATGACATTCTTTAATCAACTCTAGCAGGAAATTTTCGACAAGATATTTTAAATGAATTTGAAGATTGAGCAAACTTGTGACTGTATTTGGATCTTCTTTGCTTTTGCGAGCAGCAGAAACAAGCTGTATTATCATCTCACACACAAGCATTTTAATATTGGTTTCAAATTTTACCACAAGCCCAGAAATATCGGGAATGGGGTCAGGTCGAATGCATCGGTCCTAGTGCTCAACTGGTACTTATTTTATCGACCCAGGAAGGGATGAACAACTAAGTCGTTCTCAGCAGAATTTGAACTCAAAACTTATGGACGGGTGAAATCCCGCTAAGCATTTTCACCCGGCATGCTAAGGATTCTTTCAGCTCGCCACCTTCACAAACATTTTTAGTATTATAACAGAAGAAGACGGTGATCTGGCAGAATCGCTAGCACACTGGCCGAGATAGGTAGCGATATTTCCTCCGTTTATACGTTCTGATTTCACATCCTGCCGAAGTTGACTTCCCCTTTCACCCTTTTAGTGTCGATGAAATAAGTACCTGTTGAACACTGGGATCGATGTAACCAACATGATACGTTATCTGAAATTGCTGGCTTTGTGCCAAAATTTCAAACGAATATTACTACAGAAGGAAAACAGCTTGAATACAGGAAATGTAATTCTTTATAACTATTTGCTTAAAGCAAAATAGCTTCTAAATAATATTCAAAAGGGAATCAGTCATAGGAAATTTCCTACGAGGAGTTTCTAACGTTATCTCATTTTTTTGTTTCCATTACCGATTTTTGCTTGCGTCTTTTACTTATCTTTCTTTTGACGCTTCTCTGGGTGTTGGATTTCTGACAGCATTTTGAAAGTTAAGGTTTTCGCTATACATACATACATACATACATACATACATACATGCATGCATACTCACACACACACGCACAGGCACACATGCACACATATATACTCTATTACTCGCTTTCTTACTACATTCTTCTGTATTCTTTCATTATTGTCTTATTTCTTTTAATATGGTAGAGTTTCTAATATTCGTATGAGAATGAGAACGCTCGGCAATCATGCTTTCGTAAATAATTGTTTCAGAATATGTATGTATTCGTGAGCATACGCTCGCATATGCATACGAACTCTCTCATTGAAATCCCTCACCTTCTGAACCAGCGGTATATTCACAATGTAACAGCTGACGATAGAAAGAAAAGTGACACAAAGAGTAAGAGAAAGAGAAGGAAACACATTGACATAGAGAGTGAGACATTGTGGCATCCACTTTAAGCTGAGTAGATTAAAGCATAGTTAAACAAAGAGCTTTGCTCCGGAACACAGCGTGCTGCGCATCTAGGAATTGTACCAACGACATTATGATAGTCAACCGAACTACCTAACTGAATCTACACACGCGCGCATACACACACTCGCTCAAACACAAACACACACATTCACACACACAAACACAAACACACACACATATACGTAAGCCCGCGCACACACACAGAAATATATACAGCGATTGGAGTAAATAATGGAAACACCTTAAAATTTCAAACAATTAATTTTAATATGGGGTAGGACCACTTTTGGCAGTAATTACAGTTTCAATTTTACTCGTACAAAATTTGAATTTTCCAAAGGAATGTTTGTCTATTCTTCAGCTAAAACAGTCTCCAGTTCTTGTAGTGATGATGGTGGTTGATATCGACTCCTTACTTGTTTTTCTAAAATGCACAATAAACGTTCAATAATATTGATATCTGGGGACTCTGGTCGCCAGATAAGATGTTCAACTTCACTAGAATGTTCTTCGTGCCATAAAGTAACAAATTTAGCTGTGTGAATTGGTGCAATATCATCCCGAAAGATTGCGTTTCCCTCCAGAAACAGTTCTGCAACTATAGGATGAATTTGATCAGATAAAATGCTTAAATAGTCTTGACTACTAATTCTGCCATGAAGGGAAACCAGTGGGCCGGCGGATTTCCACGAAATACCCCCACACACCCCCTCCCCCAGATAATCGCAGATCTTTCTCCATGTTTAACAGTTGGAAGAAGGCAGTCTAGGTCAAATGCTTCTTTTTGGCTGTCTCCACACGTATACTCGGCCGGTGGTCGGAAGTAAGGTAAAAGATGACTCGTCCGAGAAAACAACATTCTTCCACTGCTCTGGGGACCAATTCCGTAAGTTTTTATTCCACTTTAAACGTTACGCAACGTTTGTTTTTGAAAGTAGTCGTTTTTTGATTACAGCACTCCCGTGAAATCCGGCTTTGTGCAGCTTCTGGCGAACAGTTTTGGTGGAAACTGGGCTCTCGATGTAGTCAATAAGCTCTCCAGTAATTTTGGGAGCTATACTTTTGTGATCCTTTCTAACAATCCGTGTAAGAGTCCGACGATCTCTATCTGAGAGTTTTGGTTTTATTCTGGAGTTTTGTTTCCCTCTTTCTCAAAGGCTGTCATTAATTTCGAGACAGTACTTCTTGATACACCAAATATTTCGGCTGTTTTCGTTACGCTAGCGCCTGAAATACGAGCAACAACAATTTGACTACTTTGAAAGTCCGATAGATCTGTCATTTTAATGAATTTTAATTAACTTTTTTTGATGATAACTGAAAGGAAACAGCAATTTTAGCAAAACATATTAAGCAAGACTAATAATAAATTAAAACAAAAAACAAAAATAAACAAGCTTTTAATGGTTTTATAGGTATTTCAAAAGTATGATGCTAGGATGCTAGGTGTTTCCATTACTTTGTCCAACCCTGTATATTTGTATAATTTATTTCATTTGTTTCAGCCATTAGACTGCAGACATGTTGGGGCACCATCTCGAAGAAATGTTAGTCGAATTCATCGACTCCAGGATATTTTTAAAGCCTGGTACTTATTCTATCGATTTACTGGTTTATTGGTTTACTGATTTTCCCCCTTTTAAAGGGGAGAAACTTGTATTTTATGTGGAGTATGGACAGCTTCATGGAGTAGTCGCTTCAAATGGATTGTTTTGACTTAACAGAAGCTCAAAAAACCGAAAGTGGTTACGAGACCATGGCCAAAAGAGGCAGTTACGCGTCAGCAGCCCAAGTCAACAGCGACGGAGTGAGTATCAGGACAAACCCAAAGTATACACGGAATTACTACAGAAGGAGTGGATGGATGTGAGATTGACACCCACCAGAAGAGGTTAAAGAGAGCACCAAGAGGAAAACCGTATGATACCGCATCTTTTCACTGGCAACGAAAAAAAAAGAAATAGAGATGGCCTCTAAGGATGCCGTCTAAAAATGTCTACGCCAAATTTGGAGTGAGGCGAAATTTTTAACAAAGCGCGAAACATTTTGGGACGGATGGAAGCGAGGTTTGCTTCAGAAGAGGAAACTTTAAAACACTAACACACCCCTGGAATCGACAGAACTGGTGTTACTGCCGACTTATCTCGGAAGTAGGACATCCAAAATTAAAATTGATTAAGTCCCTCCTGAAATTGACGAGATGTGGTTGAACTTAAAAGAAGAAGGAAAAATATTGAAAGCAGCCAAGACACAACAACAAAATTGGGGCTATGGCCTGAATGTAACAATCCAGATCACCCCAAGTGACCTAGAAGAGATCTCAGATCAAATTATCCTACCAGACGAGACCAATCAGAGAATTAGAGTAGAGGGCAGAAGCCTAAGGTGTTATAAATGTGGGGGAAAATGGTCACTTAAAGGTCAAGTGCCCACAGGTTTGCAACATGAGGCAAACCCTGCTCCTAGTACACCACTACAACCAGAAGAACCAATAAGCGTCAGTTCTGAAAAACGTTTCTCAACTACTACTACTGCTTAAACAATTAAAAACAAGAATTCATATAAAATATTAGTACAACTAATATCTGCTGCCCACTACCTAAAACTCACATGAGTTAAAAAAAGAGAGACAGAGACACACAGAAGAAAAGGAAAATGTCCCTTGCATTTGAAAACTATGGTGATATTTTTTAAAAAACACTTCATTTTATTTTTTCACCATTTAATTGTTTTTCATGCTTTACTCTAAGTTGAAAAAGTCGCAAAGACTAAAACCGGTACTAAAATGTTCTTCATGATAAAATTATTTTAGCATTTTCTACCTTGTTTTATTTTGTTTATATATATATATATATATATATATATATATATATATATATATATATATATATACACCTTTTAATTGTTACAGAAGTGACTTAGAAGTCGGGTTTTGCACGTATTAAGTGTATCATGCTATGCGCAAAACTCGCCGCATGAATCGCTTTCCTAACTTACTGACGATTAAGTATAATAGTATTTATAACTATATACTGAGTTTTGTTTGCTCAAACAAACTTATATAAAGACTATGTTTGTGTATGTATGCATAAACGTTTACAAACATTTTATACACACGCACACACAAAATATTTTTGTATATCCGATAGCAAACTTTGGTATAGTATGAAAAATAATCATTCTACGACATCAGTAATATATACATGTATAAATAAGTTCACATATCTACATATTTGTGTTGTGTGTATATGTATACACACATATACATTATATGCATATATATTTATATACATTCCTATATATACATACACAGAAGCACATATGCACACACATGTAATATATATATATATATATATATATATATATATATATATATAATGGAATTGTAACTGTCTACCGAATACACACACAAAGCTTTCGTAACTCCGATGTTATAGCAGACGACACTTACCCAATTTACCCAAGGTGATACGCAGGGAAACGGAATTTAAAACCATGCGGTTGAAAAGCAACCATCTTGCCACACGGCCACGCCTGCGCCGGGTAACTGATTTCCACAAATATACATCGTTTAATTTTTCTGTCGTATGTATGTGCAACTGTACATGTGTGTGTGTGTGTGTGTGTGTGTGTGTGTGTGTGTGTGTGTGTGAATCTATGTATACGAATGTATATAAATACATTTACACATTATACATAAGCTTATACACATACACAAATGTATAGGTATGTACGCATATACATCACCGATGCGGTAGCATGGTTATTTTTCATAAATACCAAAGTTTGCTATTGGGTATAAAAAAATATTTTAGCCGTCACTACCTTCATAATAATTGTTTAATTAATTTAATTCACTACACAGATAAGACATTTGTAAACATGTCATATTTATTGTATCATCTCACCGTGGACAGTGAAAATATATATGTGCCTTTATATGTATGTGTGTGTGTGCGTGATGTCTAACTGTCTGTATGTAAGTGTGTATAACTGTGCGTGTGCGCACCGCCCACGTGTGTGTGTGTGTGTGTGTATGCCATTATTCAATTTCAATAAAGTTTTTCTTTTTTCGGCTGTAATATTTTTATCGATACGTTGTCTTGTTACAGGAACCCACATAATATATATTTTCATCTACCACTATATACCTATAACATTCCTCATCAGATGTAGGGAAACAGTTAAGTCATTGGTAGAGTTGATGGAGATGTTACTAGTCTGGTTTACAGTTTTCCCTCTTTTGACAACCATATAGCAACATTTATCCGGACCAGATTCCAGCCCTATATACTTTGAGAATGTTGTAACCAGGTCAAGGCTCTTTTTCAATTCATGCATATTCTTGACAAATAGTTTCAAGGCATCCACAAAGAAACAGTGTGTAATTTTGTTATTTCTGTTTCCTTGTGAACCAGTGAGATATCGTTCAGACTTCCTTAACATGAATGACAAGGGGTTTACAGAAAGTATAAACAGCATCGCAGAGAGGCTGTCTCCTTAGAATATACCACTGTGATGTATTTTATCAGTGATAATACAACCACTCCTTAAATTTTACTTCAAAATGGTAGCCCACGATGAAACCAGATGAGCTATAGCTTTGACTAAACTCACTGGAAGTTTGGCAAGTCGAAGGGCTTCTAGCAGAATTAAAGGCTTTCTTGGAGTCCAGCCTCATTGACACTAAGTTCTTCTTATGCTCCCACACTCCTGACATTACAGTTTTGTTTATTAACAATTGTTCGGTACAACCCCCGATCCCCTTCTTCCCATGTGTTTGTTCTTCTCTGATTATACTATTACTTTCTCAATGGTTGTGGAGGAAGGATTTTAAACTTGTTGCATATATTTTATACATTAATTTCTGGCATGTGGGTGGTTCTGCTTTTGGGGGTCACTTTTGTCTCTGCCAGAGCTAAGCAGTGTGGTATGCTACTATTCCCACTGAGAGCTTGATAAGATATGGTCGGTAGAAGGTTAGATTTTTTACCTGTATCCAGTAATGAAGTCTACTCAAGGTGCATTTCCCTACTAAATTTTCTGGATTATAGTCACAATGGCATTACCATCAATGCTGTAATTCTTGTGTGTAATGCAGGGACATTTATAGCTTCGAATTTATATCAGCTATAGAGCGACTGGGTTAAATTCCATTTTTTCACTCCAGATATTCCTCCAGAAGGTGTCTTTCTCTTCTCATAAAGGACTTTCTATGATATTTACTGATTCTCCTCTCATGTCTCTGTACAATACTACCTGGTCCCTGTTAAATTCTATGTTGTTTTTCTTTCTCCTCTGATGTCAGAGTTTCTCACTGACAGATTTTAGCTCCTGCTAGAGGGTTATCAGTTCGCATTTGAGTATTCTCTTTTTGCTATCTACAAACATCACTTCTATCTCCTTCACTTTTTCTTAGCGTGACGTATAGTGATTTGCTCGTTTGCAAGCAACAAGCAACGTCACACGGCTGATAGTTTCACGTAATTCAGCTAAATTTTTCTGTCTTCACAATCTCATAGTAGCACTTTCTTCGTTGTTTCGGTTTTGTTTACTGTTCAGTATCGTTCATGTATGTGTGTATGGATGGATGATGGACGGACGGATGGATAGATGCACTGCTAACGTGTAATATGTAAGCCAGTACAACTTATGGTTTTCGTTGGACACCCTACAGGACGAATAAGAAAAGCTGTTAAAGAGTGGATGAACTAATTCAGTAGAATGGCTATCCAACCGCTGGGAGTGAGTCATCCCCTACCCTTGGTTGTTTCATTTCTCAAGAAGGCAAATTTGGTATGACACCTGCGACCTTTTTACACCAAATGATTTAGAGTAGTTCTTTTTTAGAAAATGTATACGTTATTTAAAGAGTGGTGTTTCCTCATTTTCAAAACCTAATTTTTAACATCTATATTATGTATCGCATATTATGTCTATCCGTAACCGGAAAAGCAAAACATTCAATGAAAAGTTCCTTAATAGAATGCCGACATGTGTCAGTGTGTATAATAGACTCTTTGTACACCTGCCGCAAGAGGCATCCATCGTTGGTAAATCTCTGCAAAACAGTGTAGGTCCCTAGCAGAAATGAAAAGCCAGATTTGTGCTAGGCATTTTTTGAGAGAAGAATCAAATTACGGCAATACTTAGAATCGAATAGCAGCCATTATTTATGAATGTATGGGCACACACAGACACACAGACAACACACACACAAACACACACATCATATAAACAGTTTCACTTCATGAGAGAGATGGGTTTTTTCATCATTTAATCTCGGTTATTTCAAACCATAGCAATGAAAGCTGTTACGACTGCAGTAAGTACAGTAGTTGTGTATGTAATATATAGTAGAATGATTTCTTGCAAACATGTTTCCACTGATGTCGTATGAATGACT
Organism: Octopus bimaculoides; assembly: GCF_046866305.1. Lineage (NCBI taxonomy): Eukaryota > Metazoa > Mollusca > Cephalopoda > Octopoda > Octopodidae > Octopus > Octopus bimaculoides. The sequence goes on from NC_142935.1 coordinate 73,459,990, forward strand.
TCTTGGAAATATAAAAACCTATTCGTAGCCTGAAGTAGGGAATTAATGAATTATATGCAAGTACTTGAACACGTATGCTTTTGTTTGGAAATGTTTAGTCTTATTGAAGATACTTGTCAAATATGTCTTCACTCATGTTATTTTGTTCCAATTTAAGGAAACTAAAGACCAATCTGTTCAATGAGACGTACATGTACAACACGAATAGTAATACAAAATGTCCAGTATTCTTGTTTTCGTGGAAGAATTGTAAACGAACACGCATTTATGTATACATTTTTATAAATGTAGACATGTATACTTATATCAATATTTATACAATATTATATATATATATATTATATTAATATTAAATACGTGCCCCAAAAAATCGCATGACTCTACCGCGACGTATCATTTGATGAAAGGATGAGCATATATCCTAGATCCGCTGCAGTCGATTTTACCAGTCGGTTTCATGCTCAAGAACTTAAGAAAACTAATCTCAGCATTCATCACTTAGGTTGGTTGAATTTTTACCACAGGAGGTTAGACATTATCACATCCAATTCAAAAATATCGTACAAAATTGACAGAAAATACGTGGAAGAAACTCAGAAGACAGCTTTCTTTTGTTATTCTCCTTCAATAAGGATGAGCCAGGGACATCCAGTTTTGTGAAGTAATTACCTGTGGAGTGGCAGTGCACTGGCGTGAATGTGAGTTAGGGTTGGTTGATGAGTTTACCGAAGCAACGGTGCATGTTCATTAAACAGCCAGTGCAAGACAGAGAAACATGTAAGGGGTCGGCGATATCAAATGATACCAGAACATGCGAAAGTATGTGGGTACGAGAGAAAGTCCCGTCAAGGATAGATTTAACAACTACAAATCCTCCTTTAATATCCAGAAAAATATGTATGTCACAGCCTTCGCAGAGCACATATGGTCATTGAAATAAAGCACCACAGTAAAGATTAGAGTTGAGAGTACTGGAGATGTGCGCAACGTACTTCAATAGTAATAGGAGACGCTGGTTCTTTTTGGGGCAGAGAACTCTATTAAATTGGCTTTCACGTCGTCTCACATGTGAGATTAAGGGAACAACTTCAGGATTGCCTGAAAGGAAGAGTCATACCTAACTGGATAGCGAGAGGGAGAACAGTACTCTCTCTTTATGAAAGACAAAATCAAGGGAGATATAGCTAATAAGGTTACTAGTTGTAACCCGATGTTAGGAACTTTTTCCAGTAGCCTAATCTGACGTGTGACATTGACATGGAATTTAAGATTCCATATGAAAAGAGGGAATAAGGTAGCCGGTAGTGGATTGCTGGCTACCTTCGAGAAAAACCATGGCGGGACCAAAGGATATTGGTGACTTTAGAACTGGGTGGTATTTTACATACAGAAATGAAAGAAAGGTTAAAAGAAACATGTTCAAGAAGAGTAAAACTGATTTTAAAGTCCCACCCGAATGCGAGAAATCTAGCCAATACAGTGAAATACCCGGGCAGTTGCAATGATGCGATAAGGTCTATCCATTCTCAGGTTTACTGAAGAAGAAATATCAATGCTGGATAGAAAGACAAGAAAGTTATTTAAATTGTACGGAGAGTTGCAACTTAAAACGAATATAAATGGACTGTGCATGAAGAGAAAGAACGGTAGTAGAGGTATTCGTGAGTGTAGATTACAGTATAAGGATTGATGGGAAAATGCTTGCAGGATATTTGGTAAACAGTGACGAAAAGTTGTTGCATCATGCACTGAAGATATAATTATAAATTTAGATAAATTGTTCAATAAGAAAATTTTAACCAGAGCAAAAGAGAAAGAAGAAATCTTCTGGAAATGAGATTGCAAGATCAATTTGAAAGAAATACACAGACATTAATGATAAAACAACATCATGGATATGACTTGAGCAAAGCCATTTGAAGCATACCACTGAAAGACTAATAATCGCAGAAAAATACCAAACATTTCCAACTTATTCGATGAAATATAACAGCTACTAAACTTTTGAAACCAGAAATATACTCTGTGAAAAGAATGTCGAAAATATAACCCACTTGGTAATTTGAAGTGAGAGACTGGCACAAAAAGAATACAAGCATCACCATGTTAAAGCCTGCTTGTAACTCATTGGGGTTTATGTCGTAAATATCAATATGTAATGAAAAAGAATTGGTATAAGCGCGTGCCTGGTAAAGGACTACAGGTGGACGATATTCTGAGATTATGGATTGCTGACTGATAGAGTAATTGAGCATCTGTCAGATAATTAACGTAGAGATAGAAAATGACGAAATTATTGCGAGTAAAGACGTTGAAAAGATCACCAAGTGGATGTGACAAGAGCGTTTGGAGTGAGAGAACGTAATGTAAAAGTGAAACTAGTTCTGATTGGAGCATTAGGGTCAATGCCATGGAAATTTCAAGGCTGCTTAGAACGGTTGGAAATACCATGTAAGATTGGTGTCATAAAAATAACCAGCCTTGCTAGGTACTGCGCATATTTTAGTCAGAGTATTATCTTAGTTCTCTGTTGTGACTTGACAGACGACTAAATACTCTGGTGCATTTTTTGTCTGCAATGCATGAAAAAGTAGTACCAAGCAGTAGCTCACATGGTTTCTTATCTTAATTGGAAGTGTAATTCACGTGCATGTTTTGTCTTGGTGTGAAATATTCTGTTCAATACTGCAATATCACAGATTTACTTGTAATTTGCTTTACCTTACCCAGTTGAGCTGGTGACTGACAATATGTGCATCTCTGATTACAAGCAAAAGTAGTGGAGTTGGATCATCATAACTATCTGCCAGGCCATGCACTGTTTATCTTCATATAAGGCCACCATGTCGTGCACATATGGTTGTGATACATGTGCCTCATTTAACCTTAATAGATGGGTGGTTGCAATAGATATATTAGGCTTCGTATATTTGTAACCTAGTGTCGCTATGATGGCATGTGCTACTTACTCAATAATAAAAAAATGAATATGGTTTCGAGTTTTGCCACAAGGGCACTCATTTTAGAAGAGGGGATGTGTCGATTATATTGATCTCATTGTTCAACTGGTACTTAATTTATCGACCCCGAAAGGATAAAAGGCAAAGTCGGCCTCGGCGGAATTTGAACTCAGAACTTAGTGACCGACGAAATACCACTAAGCCTTTCGCCCAGTGTGCTGATATAACAACAATAACAGCGATAATAATAATCTTTTCTACTCTAGGCCAGATAGACCCCTGTACGCAACTGGTACTTTATTTATCGACTCCGTAAGGATGAAAGCCAAAGTCGACTTTTGCGGAATTTGAACTCAGAGCGTAAGACAGATGAAATACCGTTAAGCATTTTCGCCCGGCGTGCTAACGTTTCTGCCAACTAGCCGCCTTTACAATAACAGCAATAATGACGATGATGTTATTGCTTGTTGTTGTTTATCGCCAGGACTAGATATGACGCGAACATTCTGTGAGTCATTGACTTGTTTTCATTGTTATAAGTCTATTTTTGTCTCCTTTTTTTTTTTTTGTTTCATGGTGTCTCTTATTTTAAGCAGACCCTCAAGTTATGGCCATCTGCCCTAACGGGAGAAGAAGAAGGGATTTCTTTTCGAAATACTGTTTAGAATTTCAATATATAGAGCCTTGTTCGCGAAAGGAAAGAGAATGGTGGGATGTAGTTCTGAAGGTGAAATTGCCTTTCACAGTCAACATTACCTAGCTGAAGTAACAAACGTGGAAAGATGTACTAGCAGCAGAATCAACATGAACAACAACAACAATAAGAACAATATTATTGCCACCAACACCGACAAAAATATGCATGCCAAAACATCTGAAAACAGCTTCCCCGGTACCACGACCGCCATCGCAAAAGCCCACAAAAGCAACGACAAAAATGAACAAGAAAATCGGGAAAAAGAAAAACGAAATTCTTCACACCTAACACGTGCAAATTCAACCACTACCACCATTAATGCCAACAGAGTCGCTGAAAATTACAAAAATACACAAATCAACCATTTATGTTCTGCAGCTGCATGTGTCAAACAGAAGAAAATAAGAATCTGGTGATGGACGATTTAAGAAATTCCAGAAGCATATTAAAAAGAAATGGAAGAAAAGTAAGACTTAACACTCCTGAAGCCATTGTACAGGATACACTGTGAAAAACAATAATATATAAAACAATAGAAATAAAGAGTCGTAGATCAGATCTACACTGCAACAGATTGAAAAGTGTCTACGTCCAGTGTGAGACAGAAAAAGCTTACGTTACAAGAAGGAAGAGATATGGCACTGTAGATGTGTGATTTACCACAGGGGAGGAGGAGAGGAAACACTCCATCTCAGATTTGTGAACAATAACGTAGAGAATTGGGTTTCTTCTTTAGAAATCCAACTCTAGAAACTTCGGCCGAATATCATACGCATTCTTGCGATTGATTCTAATACAGGAACACAATTGAAGTAACTGCAATAGAAAAGGTTCTAGTTTGTATCACTTTATATGTCTGTGTGTGTATATATACTTACATACACAGATGCACACGTACGCGCATGCACACACAGGAGCAGGTGGACACGTGTGAGTTTGTTGGATATAAAGATTACCCTCTGGTATTACTACTGCTTCCGTCACTAATAATTAATAATTAATAATCCTGGTGGCTATTTTCGATTTTCAGCTTCTGAAAGGATGCTGAAATTCTGTATATCGAAGTATTTGACTGGCGTTCGGTGAGTGGTGCTTTTCACTGAGATCCCATAGACCGAAATCACGTGTTATTGAAATTCCTGTACCCATGACAGAGGAATTTCTTCTGCTACGATCTATGTGTGGGCTTTCACTCGCCAAGCGCATATATGAGAGTATCTCTCAAGGCTGATAATGTAGTATTCGGTGTTCAAACAAGGCATCTATGTTAAGTTGAATATAAAAATTACCTTTTGGTACTAATACTTCTTGATTCCGACATCAATTCCTCATATATGTGTGTGTGTATCTTTATGTGTAAGTGTGTGTATGCATGTATATATTTATACATATGTGTATATCTATCTATTTATATATATATATATATATATATATATATATATATATATATATATATATATATATATATATATATATATGTATATATATAATTACAAACTCATTTGCACGTACATAATTTTAAAACTTGTATGTTCTTCTATTAGCTTGAGTGCGTGTGTATGCGTGGGTGCGAATGTGTGTGTGCGCACGTGTAATAAGACTGAGCGTGACAGAGACAAGTCTTTCTTTTGTTTTCTTTAAGTGATGTTGAACAAAAAATTCAAGTAAATAATTCTTTCAAGTAGTTACGAATGTAATTTAATGAATGTTGTGAAGTGAACCGTGAAATTACTGATTCATACTTGAATTGAATAAATATGTCTCCCCTGCCTACGAATTGAGAAGTGGGCATCTGGTAGAAATTAAAATAACTATTTATTCACGATTTTTTGTTGTTGCTTTTTGTTTTTTTATTGCTTAAGACAATCGAAAATAATTGAATTGCTAAAAGCATTTATTGAGCTTTCTAGTAAGTCTTTTGTTTAAATATTCAATTATTTCTGATTCTCAGACGAATTCAGACCCCATTAGTGATACGTTAACTCTTTCATAATTTAGATGCAGTATTAAAAACATTATGTTGGTTATCAAATACACGGTTGATGAAATTTAACCTTAGCTTCAAAATTCTTTACGATTGTTCATTCCCACATCAGTTTGTATGCTTGTAGCTATTGAAATTCTGAATGGGTCACTGCAAAGTCAACGTAGTACTGACAGTTGTTGGATAGAAAAATATTAGTGTTTAATCCAGAGTATTGGATTTCTAACTAGAGATAGCAAGTTAGAAATGGGGAGGCGTGTGATTTGAATGGAAAGGCGGATATGTTAAGTCATTTGATGCATATGATTTACAGAGGGCTAAAACAACTGGATACTGATTAACACATACAAAGATACAACCGTAAGTCTAATAAAACCGGAAGTAAATATAGTGACATCGTGTTACTTAAATATTCCTAGTTGCAAGTAAGTGCTAAAGAGTAATTCTACATCCCAATATAAACATAGATAGCCTGTTAAACATAGATAGCCCGAATGCATGTTTCATTAACTTGCATTAGCTTACTGATTAGTTTAATTTCAAATTTAAATCTAGAAACTGATAAGTTTTGTCAAGCTTGTTTAAACAACTTACATGAAAACGTTGAGTTCAGTATTGTACCCTAACACCTAAGAAATCATGTGACTTGTATATACATGATTTTCATTAAATTTTCACAACCACACTTAATTTACTTAAGAATACCAAAGCGTAGAATAAAAGTATTGTCAATTGGCGCTGTTGTTGGCACTCCGTCGCTTACGACGTCGAGGGTTCCAGTTGATCCGATCAACGGAACGGCCTGCTCGTGAAATTAACGTGCAAGTGGCTGAGCACTCCACAGACACGTGTACCCTTAACGTAGTTCTCGGGGATATTCAGCGTGACACAGTGTGACAAGGCTGACCCTTTGAATTACAGGCACAACAGAAACAGGAAGTAAGAGTGAGAGAAAGTTGTGGTGAAAGAGTGCAGCAGGGTTCACCACCATTCCCTGCCAGAGCCACGTGGAGCTTTAGGTGTTTTCGCTCAATAAACACTCACAACGCCCGGTCTGGGAATCGAAACCGCGATCCTATAACTGCGAGTCCGCTGCCCTAACCACTGGGCCATTGCGCCTCCTCAATTGGCGCAATAAGAGATTATACACCTGTTAGAAAGGCTAAAAACCTATAATGACAACGTTGTTATAAACTATGATTATATTTTTCAGCATGTTTCCAGATGTAAAATATTCAAGATTACGATATTGCTTATATCTAAGTCACATATAAAATCCCTAACATGATTCATGATTCATGATTTATTATGAGAACAAAATTTTAATTTTGTTCTCATAATGATGAATTAGTTAGTTGTTAAACAATTGACAGCAGTTAAGGCTTAAAATTATTGAATGAATTTGAACACAGCAAGAAAACGCACACTTCACAAGCAAGATTTGCAGTGAAATACAGCATGGATCACTGTAATCACTTCCAATTTTCTGTGGTAAAGTTCAATATCAGGATATCCTATGTAAAAGACTATTGTAGATAATTTCGGACCATATACCACAATTTTGTTGGTGCTCTCTCTCTCTCTCTCTCTCTCTCTCTCTCTCTCTCTCTCTCTCTCCCTCTCTCTCTCTCTCTCTCTCTCTCTCTCTATCTTTCTCACTCTTTGTTTTATATATATGTATATATATATATATATATATATATATATCAATGATATTAATACGCTCAGTTTTGTTTGTTTTTGTACGTACCTGTGGTGTATGTCACATTTCAAAGTAAGAAGTGAATGACAACGCGAGAGAGTGGAGAACAGGGAGGAAGTAAGAGAGAGTGAAAGAGACAGTGAGTGGTGATGGCGTTCGTTTTGTGTTTTTAAATGTTTATCACATCGCAAGAAAAGTAGATGCATAGATCGAAAGAAAAGTTGATACATAGATGCATAAACACAGCAAATATTGGATGACACTTTCATATTTCATTACCACACTAGAATAAAATTAACTCGCAAGTGGTTGAGTATTCCACAGACATGCATATAATTAACGTAGTTCTCAGAGAGATTCAGTCTCACACAAAATATGACAAGACTGACCCCTTTGAATTACAGCTACAACTCATTTTTGCCAGCTGTATGAACTGCAGGAAGGTGAAATAAAGTACCTTCTTGTTTATCTGATCATCGGAACAGTCTGCTCGTAAAATTAACGCCTCAAGTGGCTGAATACTCCACAGACATACATACCATAACGTAGTTCTCAGGGAGATTCAGCCTCACGTAGAATGTGACAAGGCTAGCCCCTTTTAATTACAGCTACAACTCATTTTTGCCAGCTGGGTGGACTGCAGCAAAGTGAAATAGAGTACCTTGTTCAAAACACAGCGCTCCGCAAGGAATCGTACTCATGACTTTACGATTGTTGGCCGAATACCCCTAACCACTGAACCACGCACTTTCACTCTCTTAACCGTAGAGAAAAGGAGTGAAACGATACAGACAGAGAAAGGAAAGCCTCAGTCATTTACAATGGCAATTAGACTGAAATACGATCAATCTTTTCTAGCTTCTTTAATTTTAACAATGAAGAAGCGGGAAATACATTTAGTAATAAATAGAAAGAAAGTCTTTAAGGTGTTTATGGATTCCATGGTAATGTGGAATATATTTGGTCTGTCCTTTCTAACCCAGTACTTTCTCTCAAATTCAATAATGGATTGTCTGTTAAGATAATATTTACTTCATCCTTTCAAAGATTGAAATTTTTCACACCAAATAACAGCGCCTTATTGATGCAAAATAGTTAGAAGCATAAGAGTTAGAGGCACCTAATTGAATAAATTTAATTTGCCTTCTATCGCTAATTCTGGTGAAATAAGCAGTTACATCGTATAAGCTAGACCATAAGTTAAGTTTTATAGTACTCTTAAGTGAGGAAGTGAGGGCATGTGCTTATCAATGACATGCTTACTAAATTTTGTGTGTGTGTGTGTGTGTGTGTGTGTGTGTGTGTGTGTGTGTGTGCATGTACGTATGTATGTATACATTAATGTATACGTTTGTCAAATTCAAGCTAACCAATAATGATAATAATGAGTTTCAATTTTGGCACAAGGCCAGAAATTTGCGGCAAGAGGATAAGTCGATTACATCGACACCGTAACGCAACTGGTACTTATTTTGTCGACTCCGAAAAGATGAAAGACAAAGTCGATTCCAGCGGCACTCGAACTCAGAACATAAAGTCGAAAGAAATGCTGCTAAACATTTTGCTCGACGAAATAATTATTCTACAATCTACCGACTTCCAAGATAACCAATATTAACCAACTGAAATAATCTTTGTTCATTTCCGACCAACTATACATACCCAAACAGTGAATAGAATTTATTGATTAATGGCGATCTTTTTAAACTTATTTAACGTGATTTCACGTAAATACGAATAATTCGTAATGACTTAGCTTTCCGAATCCTACCAAACGCCAGCATTTGTCTTGCGTTGATGCAGCTCTGACTTCGCTGGAATTGTTGTTTGCTTGTCGAACCTAAGCCATCGTTTCTTCTGCTTCATTTTCAAGAAGACACCGTTTTTCATCGCAGGGAACGACGCGGTACAAAAATATCTTTGTTTCCTCGAGTAGTTGGTTCTTCAAGTATTTTACTTCGAAGCCCTTAAACCTTTTTTCTTTCAATATCTATGATAGTTATCCAAGATACACACACGCACACGCACGCACACACACACGCACACTCACACTCACACTCACACTCACTCTCACACATACACACTCACTCTCTCTCACACACACACACATGTATATATAATTGACAGTGATTTCGAAGTTCCAGCCTCCATGGCTCAGTTGGTCGAAACTTCGCAGTCACTGTCAATAATAGCCTTGTTTAAGAATAATAAAGTCGTTCTCTGCAAAAGTATAGAGCAAATCATCAGATTAATATAAAACTGTTTTTATTATAACAGAACATAAAAACAAAGTCTAACATACATATGTATGCATGGATGCACGTACGTTTGTATATTCATACTTACACACACTCGTGTGTGTGTGAGTGCAGGCGTACGAACGTGTGTTTATCAGAAAATGGCTTGGTCTTCCAAAACCACTAAATAAACTGTACTATATGGTAAACCCATGCTGCAACTACGGATAACATCAATCGCCGAAGAATATAAGGCATGAAACGAAGGACAGTAATGATGCTAAGGTATTTGAAAGATCAGAACATCCAAGAAAACCCTCCAAAGGTACGAACAGGGAGGAGGTGGAAAGCGGAAGAGGCAGTAAACAGGGCATTCGGAAAGCTAAGGCATGCCGATATATTCGGAGCGATGCAAGAAGCAAGAGCCTGTCTAGAGTTGCACAATTTCAAGCCATTTTGTAAAAGACATGAAATAAGTGAGAAAGGAGGAAGAAGAAAGGCGAAATGTACATTTGGTGCAATGTAATCAACTAGGAGAGTGCATGAGATTGGAGGAATATGTAGTCAGTCGTAGAATATCATGGAAGGGACTTTGGGCTTGGGAACAAGCAAGAACATACTTCCTGATCAAGTCTATCTTCGACGTTTTACTTTCACCGGCGAACAACTGATGAATGTAGATGCGGAAAGAAAGTGACGGTGAGACATGTTCTGTCAATCTGCAGGCTAAGACTAGACAGATATACATGACTTCACAATCAAGTCATCGGTGTCATAGGCGCAGAACTCATTGAGAAGATCGAGGGATATATTAGGGGAGAATGCTCAAAAGCGGAAAAGCGCGGAAAAATATACTTCCAGAAGGTGGTAAAAGGACATAAGGCCAGGCCTTGAAATAAAATATACGAAACAGACGAAAGATGGAAGCGATACTGGAAGCTGGCCGCGGATTTGGGAAAACTGTTAATATTTCCACTCATAAACACATCAAAAAGACCGGACTTAATCCTATGAAACACAGAACGGAAAATTGGAATTTTGCTAGAGTTGACAGTGCCATGGGAAGAGAACATCGCTAATGCAGAGCAACGGAAGAAGAAGAGGTATGAGAGACTAATCGAAGAGTGCGGAGAACATGGATGGACTGTCGAGTATTACCACCTGGCTGTGGGGGCTAGAGGCTTCATTGAAAGTAAAATGATGACGTTATTTAAAAGAAGGTTTGCATTTTCGAGCTCAGAGCTGGGAAAAGTAATAAGGAGGATACAGGAACCAATCGAAAAAGCCAGCTTCTATATATGGCTGAAGCGAGAAGACCCAAAATGGTCTGAAAGCCTTAACGTGCCGACTGGAAAATAGCATCGCTAGGTGAGGCTGGCTGCCACTTAAGCATCATCGCTGATTGACAGGTTGGTCAAGATAGCGATCTAGTTCATAGCGCGCCCTCCTCCTGGTTCGAAGGTTTGTACCACCAAACAGCTAGTCGGCTCTGGCAGCTGGAACTGAAATTAACGACACTGCTGGTAGGCAGATTTAGAGAAGGCACGGACTAAAACTGCGTGCCCTTCCCCTCCGTTGGTCAGTTGAAGCTTAGACATTGTCACGTGACAGCTGGTGCTGGCTGCTGGAGCATACCGGCGAGTATTTAAATGGAAATTTGGCGGTATGGTCAGTCACCCGCTGACATTCATTGACACCGCATTGAAGAAACCAAAGAACAATAGAAAAAAGGAGAAGGAAGAAACCCACTTAACATCAGAGCTGAAGACACCGAAAGGAAGTGGGGACGTCACATCGAAAACGGTGGAAGAGTAGGGGCTGAAACCGGACTTGGTTCCTCCTGATAATGTCTTTAGCCACTGGATCCGATAAAGGAGCTGTTGAGGTAGCGAACGACGAAACGTGGTTGGAATTCCTCCTTCCTCCCATTCCTCCCTACCGAGTAAACATATGTAAAATAATACAGTTAGCTTCTAAATTTTTGTTTATAAACTATAAACTATTTCGAGTCAGAATTCAATGGGTTTCAGTTTTCGTTTCCATAATACAAACGGCAGTAATTTGTTCGCCGGACTATTCTAGCATAACAAAACAGTTATAGGAATACTCCAGGTAATTTTGCTTTTTTGCCTTATTTCCCACTGCAGCTATTTTTCAGTAATGGAATCTTCATCAAATATTGACATATCATTTCAATTTCCTGTCTATCCTCACTGTACGATTCCTAATTGTATTGATTATTCTACATCTCAATTTGATCGATATTATTAAGAAATTCTCATGTTCTACATGCATAAGTTGTTTCAATAATACATCTGATGTTTATACATCTGATGTTTATACATCTATTAGTCAATAATAATGCAACAATAATTACCTTGTAGCGAGTTGTCTATGATTTAATGTGATGAGAAGTGGATTATGCACACGCAATAATTACGTAGATATGTAAAATGTAATGATACATTATGTATAGTGTTGTCATACAGTCTAATGTCTTCATCACCAACAGTATTGTTTCTTTCCAAAGACATACATAGTTCAATATGTCAATTCCTACTTCCATAGTGCTAAGCTAGAGACATAAATCTTCTCATTTGTAGAATGTCAGTATGTGACAGTCACTCTTTTGCTGAATTAAATTCGACCCTGAAAATTAAGAGTCGACATTTCAGTTCTACACTAGTTTATTACTCTAATCCAGAGGTTCTCAGACTTTTTGGGCTACCGCCACCCCCATGGCCACATAATACCCCTAGTGCCACCACCCCTATTTGTATGTATAGATAAATATTTTATATTTTACTAATTTATATATACCATGTCTCATTTGATATTTAATATAATATATAATTTGTATACAATACTATAATACAATTATAATAAATTCATAGCGTCCCCCAATTCACTGCCTTCCTCCCAAAGCATCCTTTTTCTCTACCGTTCCCTTAGGCACCAGTGTCCACCTAGACCGTCTCAACGCCCACCGGGGTACGGTAGGACCCACTTTAAGAATCTATGCTCTAAGTTATAGTTTCTGTTTTTTGTCACTACAAGAAAATTGTAAGTAATGTTATTAAATTACTAACAACGAACCACTTTTTTTTTTTTTGATACATTATTGGATAAGTTATCCGCTGTCTTTAGACATACAATTTCAAAGCTGTATTTCTAATAATTCAAAGCTGTATTTCTAATAATTCAAAGCTGTATTTCTAATAATTCAAAGCTGTATTTCTAATAATTCAAAGCTGTATTTCTAATAATTCAAAGCTGTATTTCTAATAATTCTTAAGGTTTTATATCAGAAACGTAAAAAGTATTATTTTAACAGTTTTTCTATTATACGACTGCTTCAACTGCATTAGGTATATTGATTTCAAATTTTGGCACAAAGCCAGCAATTTCGGGGAAGGTGATAAAGGGATCACATCGACCCCAGTCTTTAAAGGGTATTTTAACGACCCTGATGTGATGAAAGGCAAAATCGAGCTTGGCGGAATTTGAACTCAGAATGTTGAGACAGATGAAATGCTGCTAGGCATTTTGCTCAGTGCAGTAACGATTCTGCCAGCCCGCCGCCTTAATTGCATTAGATATATTGGTTTCAAATTTTGATTCAAAGCTAACAATTTTATTGATATTACATTATTTACATTATCTACATTTGACGGATATTCGTCCTCATCTTGTTTGTTGTTAACACAACGTTTCGGCTGATATACCCTCCAGCCTTCGTCAGGTGTCTTGGGGACGAATATCCGTCAAATGTAGATAATGTAAATAATGTAAATAATTCCTCATCTCTTAAATATAGAACTGAATTTTATTGATGTTGCATGTCTCTCTCAACTGATATACTGAAGCAAAAAATGGAAAACAAAGTCGACCTCCGAGGAATTTGAACTCAACGTAAAGACAGACGAAATGTGGCTAAGTATTTTGTCCCGTGTGCTAACGATTCTCTGGTTCACCATCTTGATGATGGTGATGATGATGATGGTGATGATGATGATTTTACTCAAGTGAATGAGACACTGGGGTCGATTTCATTGACTCACCTCCATCTCCAAAATAGCTGGCCTTGTACCAAAATTTAAAAGAAATATTAAAGCCATCATTATCGAAGATGTAGTTTGCTAAAAGAAGAAGTGAAATAAGGGGACATTCTAGCATTATATTATTTACAGCCAATGTCAACAAACGTTGTGTGTCTTTGTTAACTGATATGCTGAAGCAAATATTTACACCTATTCAATATTTAGAACCACTTTTTGACGTAATCAAATACAAATATTGATTCTCTCACAAAGTGATAAACCACAAAGGATTACAGTTTCCCTTTCAACACCAACACCAAGAAAATGACAGTGAGTATGAAAACACACACACACACACACATACATACATACATACATACATACATACATACATACATACATACATACATACATACGCAATACTGAACGAACATTTATAAAATTATGAATTACTTAGAGCAAGGATACAAGCCTATACAGTGAAAAAAAATAAACTCAAATAACTAACCTGAAGTTCACGATATTGAAGATAAGAGATTGAAAAATATTCTACATCATAAAGTATATTCTCTAATTCTCTTAAAGAAACCTATCATTAATTCTTATCTGTTATCATAGTTCATATAATACGGCGTTGGAATTTTATTAAATGTGACTCTTTAAGCTATTAACAAGGAATAACTTTTTTAGTTTCACTAATTACTAATTTGGTTGCCTTTTATTTGCTTGTACTGTGATAAACTCTCAAAACAATTGTTCTATCTTTTCTCAAAATATTGCTCTTTCTTTTCTCCAATTTCAATCAATAATCACAGTCATTACTTGATGCAGGAGAATGAATTATAGTGGGACATTATTCAAATGACAGTTATATAGAACTATGCATAGATAGAGGAAGTAAATAAAAGGTTGTAGACAGTGAAAGAAGTCAAACGTATGTACAAATAATGCTTGAGAATAAAGCAAAGATCAGAGACACAAAGGAAAGGTGATAGAAAGGACAGAGAGAGGGAAAAGGAATACACACACACATACACACACATAATTAGATACGAGAAAGAAGAGAAAGGAAACAGGGAAACTGTGTTAGTATGTAAAACAGAAACATAGCGTAATGATAAATATGAAACAAATTCAGAAATAGCAACGAAAACATCGGAAATATGACTGGACTAATTGGTGGGAGTGACAGATACGCAGAAATGAAAAATAAATGAAAAACATTAGATTAAGATAAGAGAAAGAGACATGATAGATACGAAAAGAAGCAAATATAGAACATACGAGCATAGAGTATGTCGGGGGTAGGGATTCATGAAATCTAGTTAACTTTTCATATCGCTGATGCAAGCAAACTTAAATGAAACGTATTTAGTAAGACCAGTTATGAGTTGTGTTCAAAGATCACCATGTTCCCTAATCAACAACATAATTAATGCCATCCAAACACTAATTTTGAAAGGACATTAACCGAATTGAATAATTTTCTTTATAACATATACGCGTATGCTTATGTAAATATATATATATATATATATATATATATATATATTTTTTTTTGCAAGATTTTTGATGTGAAATCGTGTGTTGAAATACAAAATACAAAATGGCTGATATTTAGCAAGGTGAGACACACATAAGAAGGAAGGAAACAAAGGACCACTGATGAGGTCACAGAAGTGTGACGAAAGAACTCTGGCTGAAATAAGATTAAGATTAATGTAATATAAAGCTGAAGCAAATTAACACCAAATATACAGTGCGTGTGTTTTTATTGGCTAAACTGGCAATATGACCATCCCCAAGTACAACAACAAATATATATATATATATATATATATATATATATATATATATATATATATATATATGTCATGTGAGTGGGATTAAGGTGTAGCATTCACGTTCGCGATATCGTGGTTTCAGTTGCCGGGCCGGGTAGTGCGTTGTGCTCTTCAGATAAACACTTCATTTCATGTTGCTCTGCAATCATTACCTGATGTATGGTAAACTGTACACCTGTTCAGGTAATGTCGGTTTGAAAATCGACTGAGCAAATGTACTTCACAGACATTTGATCACTATAAACAAATCATTTGTGCAGGTTGCACAACAAGGAATTGCAGAACTGTCTTTATCGAGCTGATGCAAGCAAATATATATATATATATATATATATATATGTGTGTGTGTGTGTGTGTGTGTGTGTGTGTGTGTGTGTGTGTGTGTGTGTGTGTGTGTGTGTGTGTGTGTGTGTGTGTATGCGAACTTGCCTTTTGGTGTCTACTGGTTTTGAGGTGTGAAATGTGCCCGAGGGAGTTGAAGAACTTTGAACTTTAATTCTAAGTGGTGTTAAATCACTTCTGTCCTTGTTTTTTCAACCGATAGACTACTTTATGTTACCTCATTTCTTCATGTCATTTTATTTTACTATATCGACTTATATTATATTATATTATATTATATTATATTATATTATATTATATTATATTATATTATATTATTATATTATATATTTGAAATTTTTACTCCTTCCGTATTAATTTTTATTCGTATTAATTTTAACTTTCTTAACTTCTATGAAATGATATTCACGTGTATTGCTTTATACCTTTAACTCAGTTTTTTTCAGTTCCAACATATCGGTTGAAACAATATATTCGTGTATAAAAATTTTATACTATGTGCTATATTTTTAATTATTTATTATTTCTTCTTGCGTTATTTTTCTTGCGTTATTTCTTCTTATTCCTTATGTTTGACGGATTATGCTGTATTTCTTATATATGTTTATTGAGGGGTTGTGATATGTTGAGTCGTTAACCCAGTCTTTTTATTCTTTAACTAATATTTTACTCTTGTCTCAGTTATTCTGATCACTTCTCCTTGCAGCCCTGTATAAAATCTATTGGTTTCCTAATAAGAAACCATTAATATTATATATTTATATATATATACACATACATATATATGTATGGCTATGTGTTAAGACGTTTTCTTCCCAACCACATGGTTCCACGCTCAGTTACACTGCGTGGCACGTTAGGCAAGGGTGTATTCTACTATAGCCCCAATCCGACCAAAGCCTTGTGAGTAGATTTGGTAGACGGAAACTGAAAGAAGCCTGTCTTATATATATATATATATATATATATAATTATGTGTATTTCTTCTATCTTAATGAATAAAAATTCTTCTGATAGAATAAATGGGTTAATAGAAACCAATGTAGCAAAGAACATAAAATAACTGTGGTTTAGTTCCTGTTTTTAAGGCAGGAACTCCTTGAAATTTTGGGTATTTGAGTATATTAACAATTTTAATATCAAAGATCCCTATGGATCACACAGGTTGTAATCCTTTGAAACATATGTAGGAATAAAGTATGCAATTATAACATGCGTTTTCTCCAATCCATAAATTCTTAAATATATATATATATATATATATATATATATATATATATATATATATATATTATGATTGACCGTTGACTGAACACTATTCAATTTTTTTTTTCTCCTTGTCTCCGTATTCTTTCTGTTGAAGAGCGTAGCTCGAAACGTCAAAGACTTTCCGTATTCCCGAGCGTCATACTAATATATACTTTTGTTATTTACACCACCTGTCCTCGTCTGTTGTTATTTTTTGTATATTCTCCCATATATATATATATATATATATATATATATATATATATATATATATATATATATATATATATATATATATATATATATATATATATGTATGTATGTATGTATGTGTGCGTGTTTATGTGAGGTTACCATTTCATAGGAGGTCAAATGATTTTAGTATCAATGTATTTTATTCAAATCAACAAGTCCGACAAAATATAGTCTGTTACGTTTGGAGGAGTAAAACGACTAAACTTGTAAATGAGGAAAGGCTCTTTACATTATATACAGAAATATAGATAGAAAAACAGTTATACACCAAGTTACTTCCCGCTATCTACATCAGCTGCTTCCACCTTAACACAATCGTCAATCACCATGACATCCGTAATAGTGTGATATGTAACAGTGTGTGTATGTGCGTGTGCGTGTGTGGGTGTATGTGTGTGTGTAAGAAAAGGGCATAGTTTGCTTGAAGCATTATGAAAACAAGAAAACAATAACGTTGGAAAATTCTTACAACGTGAATTATTTTACAAGAGACAATTAATTATTTATTAAATCGTTGCATTTCAAGTAAACCTCTCATCTACAGAGAGAAAATGCAGTAAGAGAATAATCTGCAAACCGAGATCACCGAGTATTGTCTTGGGCGGAAGTATTGGCAATAACGTTGGCATTGGAGGAAATAATAATGGCGGAGGTAGAAGCCGCAGGTGTGATAAGTGTGGAAATTCTGGCAGCAACAGTGTGGTCCTTATGCTGACTGTTGTTGCAGTAACACTATCAGTGCTGGTGATGACCGTGACAGCAACAGAGGTAATGTTGCTTCCAGTAGTAGCCTCATCAATAGCGACAGCATTGGTAATTTGGTAAAGGCAGTAGCAGTGGCATTGTCTGAAGTACTAGTAGTAGTAGTAGTAGTAGTAGTAGTAGTAGTAGTAGTAGTAGTAGTAGTAGGAACGACTGCTCTAGTATCCAAGCAGTAGTACCAGCAGCAGTTGTGGAAGTAATAGCGGGATGCATGGTTATGCTAAAATGGTGGTAGATTACTTTTCGACCTGTGTCGATGATTTATTTGATCCTAGAATTACCTATGTTCTACTCCTATGCTTGGATGCTTTATTATTGGTGTTCCGCATTTCAAGATGTGTTTGAAGGAGTATGATACACGAACTGTGAAGTTCTCCTTCAACCGGATGTAAAGTGGCGTTATCGCGTTGAAAGGGTAATAACTGCTGCGATTGGTATTCTGTTGTTGATATAAAACACATATGAATTGCCACTTGTTCTTGTCACAGATAGGTTAGTTACAATGCATGGCTACGAGTCGCTGTGAGTTTGGGTGGTAGATAAGCGTTTCCAAAATGATTGTCTGAAGTAGGTTAAACGTTTATTGAGTTCTTCTCTGAATATATCATATGGATAGCAGCAATTATCATTTCGTTAAATTGTGGTATGCTCAGGGAGCAAGCGCTTGTGGATTTGTAGATTTTGCTCCGTTTTCTCGGTTTCAGGTGCTGGAGTTGGCTGATTAAAAGAAAAACAAGTATTTGTTTATTCCAAGTAGCCCGAGCATTTGCGTGTTGTAGTCAATGTAGTTTCTTATATTCATGCCCCTATCTTGGAAACTGGTGATTTTATTACGTATAAATCTAGTTTGGGCGTTGATAGAGAAAGCCAACTAAAAATGCACGAAGAGGTCTCTCATAGTCACTTTCGAATAGAATTCCATCTTGATTGCCCTTCCTTCCGTAATGTTCAGTAAGAACAATAGAGGGGATGTCCAATCGTAAATTTATGTATTCGTCAACGTTGTTGAATTTGCTGAACATTCTACTGATCTCTGCAAGAGAAGACGGGCG
>NC_142935.1:73481612-73496612 GCF_046866305.1 Octopus bimaculoides
AAAGAAAACATTGGCAACAGAAAAAAGAACAAAAGACTATCAATAAAGTTTAGACAAATAGAAGTACTTTAAATGTATCAAAAATATCGTCAACAACTGAGTGTAGTATTAGAAGAGAACAATGTTGAGAAAGGTAATTTCAAATATACAGAATACTAGTGATCTGAATTCTTTAGACTTGATATATAACTGATATATTAAAAAGCCAAAAACACTTATCTCTGTAAAATGCATTCCATTAGATTCAATTGAATAGCTACATCAAAATATGACTAACAATTTGTAACAAGATAAATCACTCTACAAACTTGTGTTTATATTATTAGTAAACAATGTCCCTTTATGTTCAAATAACTTCTGTGATAAGATAAAGCAATAAGTCGAATTTGTTCATTACTCGAAATGTATCGGAATTATTTCTTTAACCGTTTTAGAGATATCTCCCCACTGTTGCAGGAAATCCATAGGTTATTAGTTTATTAATTTTATCGCCAATAGTATTTGAGAACAATTAACAGTATAATACTCTCTTCAAACCACTAGAAGATTTTTAATTTTTCAGATTTCCACACTCCATAGCAAATAAAATGTTCGCACAAGAAATGGAAGGACATGCCGTCATTGTTGCCATATGTACACTATGTTACGATTTCTAACTTTGCAACTTTCTAAATGTTGCAAGATCTTTTGTACACAATTGGAAATCTTTGGAAAGAGTGTTTCAACTTTATCAAAGGCAAAGAATATTCTAAACGTTCGGATGCTACAAGGACGCCAAAATTCACCCAACGGATTCAAAATATCGATGACGATCCAAAAAATCAATGAAGATCATCGCCATAAATTTCAGGTGTCAGAGTGAACTAACAGAATTGTGATGCATAAGGACATTCGATATATACCATGTGTACTGGGGATAAGGCCATATCATAGCTACAAAAACAGGAAAACAATTTGATTTGTGCCAGGCAAGTATTTCATGAGGTTAGACCCCATTCATCAAGAACATAGCATGCTTTGATTCTGTTATGATGAGAAAAAGTTTTCAGGAGATAAGACACATTATGTGCAGATCATTCCCATGATTCTAGTGTAATACACAACATTTCCAGCAACTATGATGGTTTTAGGGGGAGTAACAAATGTCATGTCACATCACTTCACAGCTTCCCACGTTGTTTTTCTTTAATTAATACTGCTGCATAAACTGAGGTACTGGGGACAGTTGCAAATCACTTGATGAATGAAGTATGCAGTAGAAGGCCATACATGTTTCAACCAGACACAGCACCTTGTTACACAGCCCACAGCACCCAAGAATGGATGTCATATAATCTTATTATGATTGATCATATAACACCAAACTATGGTTCTCCAAACTCCTCACAGACTCCAATGTTTGAAAAGTTGTTGAAAGGGTGACTAAACTGACATTGTCACACACTCATAGCTTTGCTGAATGTGAATTTATAAAATAATATAAGAAAGCTTATCGAGGACACGCGCTCATTTTTTATTAAAATACATTTTCTAGATTAGATTTATCATCATCATTATTATTATTATTATTATTATTATTATTATTATTATTATTATTATTATTATTATTATTGTTGTTGTTGTTCAGTAGTTTTATTTTTATAACGTGCTTTCACTTCACTACCGAGCGCAGCTCTGTGTGCCTTGGGTATGTGCTGTGGTTTGCTGTGATGCTCTTATGGATACTGTATTGAAAGTGTTTTGCGTAGGATGTGTGCAGTGCCCAGTAGTGCAATTTTCTGTATGTTATATATATATATATATATATTATTATTATTATTATTATTATTATTATTATTATTATTATTATTATTATTATTATTAAGTGACTAGATATATCCTCAAATATCTCTCGCGCACTGTCTCGTATTCTGTTTGCCTGGGAAACCAGCTCTTTCATGATTCAAATTTATTCTAAATATATCTATATCATGTATAATAATTTCCCTGCGCTGAATGTGCTATTCATTGGAAGGCAATTCGAGAGGACTAATGTTAACAAAATATTATGCAAACAAGAGGCCAAAAGAAATAACACTTGTATAGGCAAAGATTGAGAAAATACCTACACCATTCAACTACGGTCGTAGTTGAATAATATTCTTAAGGCCGCAATTTACTCACACACAGCATCTTTCAGAGCTTGTCGCTAATTCAGTTTTTAACCAAATAGAAAACCGTTCACATTTTTGAGAAGAACAGGTCCCTAGCTACATTTTGGCATACAAATATTGAGATTTGATTCATTAGAAAAAAGTTTAGATCAAAATTTGTAGCAGTGTAATAGGAGAGTAAGTAATGCCACTAATCTAGTTCAGATCTAAATAACTTTTTTTTTTTTTTGAAAGCAAAATATATTTATCTTAGCTTTAATGTTAGAAGAAAGCGTGAGGAATTTCATAGTTTTGGTCCCATGCAACAAAAAATTGGATAAAAAAAAGTCGTGAGATAAAATATCATGAAAAGAATATAAGTAATGCAAAAATTTGTATTTAAGTATAACTCTATTTTATTTTAAAAGCAAACTATATTTTAATTAAGCTTAAATTATAGAGCTCAGTTCAGGGAATTTCATAGTATCAATTTCATGCAATGAAGTTTCAAAAGAAAAAATTCGAGTTGTTGTTTCTCAAATTTGAGGGTGATGATGTAGTTCTATACTTTTTTATGAATATAGGTCTAGGGGACTTTTAATATATGTCACCGGCATCATTGAGGTAAGGAAGAAAATTATCAACGACACTGCTAATTGATACATTTGACACATTAATTAGCATGATAGCATATCCTGAACAAAAACATGTATTATATAGAAAAATGCAAACAAGAGAATAATATTCTTAAGATTATAAATCTGGAAAAGTACAGGACAAATTATTACACTTGGAAAAGTTCAAGACAAATTATTACATTTAGTAAAGTATAGAACAAGAAAACTTTTACTTCTAGTGAATGGGATGAAGATCTAGGTTCCATGCGAAAGTTGGCATAACAGGGAGCCATCTTAGTCTCTATGATCACCTTATGAGTTTATGAACAAAAACTCCCTTATTCCTACTTCACCTGCCTGTCCGTCACCCGTTCACCTGGTATATATTGCCATGTATTGCCATGGTTTGCGAAACCTCCGTTCGGGTGATTTTCCTGGGTCGCTATCTCGCACTTTTACACCAAAACGTCACAAGGTTACGGCTGAGTAGACTGGAGCAATGTAAAATGAAGTATTTTACTTAAGAGCCTAACGCACAGCCGGTATGGGAATCGAAACCATGATCTCACAATCGTGAGTGCAACACCCTAACCGTTAGCCATACTAGCTGCTATGCTAGCTTTCCTCTATCTCTCTGTATTACTCAATTTCTCTTTCTCCAGATCTTCCGTCAACATAATTTGCTCGCCTACAATTTTGCAGATTAATGATAAGATTGTTATTTCTTCATCCTTACGACATCAATTATTTTTGCTGAATTCAGTTAATTTACTTGTTAAGTGTACTATTCTTACAACACATATTTAGGCAGATTCATAGGAATACATTGAATAATGATCTATTTGTCCAAAACAGTTTAGTATCTAAAAGAAATTAATACAAAAAAAAATTACAACAGCCATGTTTTCAGATTACTCAGAATTTGTGTAAATTGTGTAAGTTGTGTAAACTTACAAATTATATCCACAAACTAAGCAATTTGGATCACGAAACCAGCCATCGATTTTCTGTTTTAATTTCACTCGTGTAATTTAAAGTCTTCACACCTCTAAATTTTAACTTCAAAGTACTATTCTTTTAAAATCTAAATTACTATTTACAGCAGTCTAAAATACTTTTAGAATGTTTATAAGTATCTTTCGACAGTATCTGTGCATAAGTAAAAGTTTAGTCGTCGGTTAGGAAGAACGTTTAATTTTTCAATCACCTGAAAACCAATTCATTTAATTCGCGTAGAAGTGCCTGAATATTCCACGTACATGCGCATTCTTATTGTACTTTTTTGACAGAATAAAAGGGACACAGTGTGAGAAGGGTGGAGTTTGAATTGCAGGTACAATTCTTACGAAGGACTTCTGCAAAAATTCCGTCTACCGAATTCCTTCCCACGATTGGGATCGGCCCGAGTTACAGCAAATGTTTCTTGCCCAAATGATTGCAAGTGGATATGTAAACATTCGGCCATACTAAGTCCATAAGTAATTTTTCTGCTGACACGCCTGCGTCAAATATGTTTCCTGGTGAGTCTAACCAAGTATCTAGTTTTACTTTACGCACTTTACTAATAAAGTTCAAAAGCAAATAAATACAAAATTTCTATTTCTCATTAAAATATTTCACCAAGTATCTACAAGATCAACAGTTGTGAAACTTAAAACGATTATTTTGTATTTGGATTGCAAGATACTTGATGTGAACTTATGCGTTAAAATAGATCTTTGTGTATCTCGAGAAGGTCATTATGCCAATAATAATCGCACGCACTGATTCTGTTTTACTTCTTTTCTTATTATTAGTCAACACTTTACCCATTTAACTGATTAATTAATCGATTAACTGTCCCGCCAAACAATAACTTAGCTAAGTTCATCAGTATCCTTTCCTCTCTATTTGCCAACGAGTCAATGACTAATAATAATAATAATAATTATTATTATTATTATTATTATCATTATTATTATTATTATTTTATGTTTGACTTTTATTTTGCATTTGTACAAGTTGGATCCAAGTCTCACCCAGAGACCTCAAGAGACAACAAGTTAGAAGTTCATGTAGGTGTTATGCCTAGGGTACCATATATTTGGATTTGTACAGTTTTGTTCAAGTGAATGTTTAAGAAACCATAAGAAAATTATGTGTTTGCTTTAAAATTTGAGATCACATAGACAGTATTTTACGTAGGAGATGGGCAAGTTCCCATGAGCATTATCTTTTGAACTTCAGCCATTTTGGGGTTTCCTGGAATCTGATCTAGGTAGTAATCAGCCCGTTTCGCTGTCATTCCCAGGGCACCTATGACAATAGGTATTGTTTTCGTCTTCAGATTCCAAATTTTGCTAATTTCTATTTCAAGATCTTTATATTTGCTATGTTTTTGGTAGGTCTTGACAGATACGTTTATATCGATTGGGACAGTCATATCAATGAGGAGTCATGATTTTTGTCTGAAGTCTTTCAGTATGATGTCTGGCCTATTTGCGTCTCTCTTGCTGTCAGTTTGAATGGTGAAGTTCCAGAGGAGTGCAATGTGATCATTTTCAAGTACTGGGGTGGTTTGTGTTCCCACCAGTTTTTATCATGGGGCAAGTCCAGGTTTTTGCATATTACCCAGTGAATATATTGTGCAGCTCTATCATGCCTTTTGAGATACTCCGTAGGCGCAAGCAGACTGCACATGGAGACAACATGATCGATGGTCTCATTTTGTTGTTGGCATATACGACATAATGGGGAGCTGCCGTTCTTTAATATGTTGGCCTGGTAGTTCTTTGTAGGTAGGCATTGATCTTGGGCTGCTATGATAAACCCCTCTGTTTCTGATTTCAAGCCAGAGGCCATTAACCATTGGTGGGTAAGGGCTTTGTCAATATCTGCATTATTCGCTCTCTTTGAGTATTTGCCATTCAGAGGTTTTCCATGCCATTTTTCAGTCATAATAGCTAAGGCAGCAATTTTAGCACGGGTTTTCAAGCGCTTAGCTTTTTCTGCAGGTGTTTCTAGTTCGTCTAATTCTTGAATTTGTTGCAATTGGAATTCACTTAGATATTCCTTTGCCTGTTTTGTTACTGAGTAAGATGCTTTCTTGCTTTCATATTTTACGACAAGTTTTAGCATCCAGTCCTCAGAGTATTATTATTATTATTATTATTATTATTATTATTATTATTATTATTATTATTATTATTATTATTATTATTATTATTAAGATAACAACAACGACGACGACGACGACGACGACGATGATGATGATCATGTTGATGATGATGATGATGATGATGATGATGATGATGATGATGATGATACTTTCTACTATAATGAAAAGGCCTAAAATTTGATGGGAGAGGACCAGACGATTATATCGACCCCAGTGCGTAAATGGTGCTTAATTTATCAGCCCCGAAAGGATGAAAGACAAAGTTGACCACGGCGGAATTTGAACTCAGAACATAGCGGCAGACGAAATACTGCTAATAATAATAATAATAATAATAATAATAATAATAATAATAATAATAATAATAATAATCAGGAGAAGAAGAAGGGGAGGAAGAGGATTCTAACCAAAAAGAAGTGAGGAAACTACCTAAGTACAAAGACTTGAAATTAAAGTATTCAAAATGTGACAACAATGCCAGTAACAATTGGAGCGTTAGGTGTGATAAAAAAAAATATGAACTAAAACGTAAAGACTATACCTGTACCCTCAACAGTACACACTATCCAAATAAATTACCCAGTTAGGAACAGTCCACACCCTACGCAAAACACTATCAATTCAATAATACAACCCAAACATAACAATCCACAAACACAAGTCACATTATGTACAGTACAAATCTAATAAAATAAACAACCACAACATCTACTCTACAGACCGGTCAGCATAACACAGCAAACTCACGCAATATAATACCAGGAAGAGTTTCTACTCCTCCAGCGACAAAAAAAAAAACAAACAATGCTTGCATACAGCCCCAACAACACGGAGGTGTAGCAAGTGATGCAGGAGAAATCTGCCTGAAACTATCAAATGCTGAATAATATTCACTCATTATAATAATAATAATAATAATAATAATAATAATAATAATAATAATAATAATAATAATAATAATAATAATAATAATAATAATTAGAATTAGAATTATAAAGAAAGTGACAGCGTAATTTTGGAGAGATAGACACTAGAAGTTTTAATTTTGTTGCATCTTGGAGAGTCATTATGCCAATAACAAACGCATGCATTGGTTCTATTTCAATTCTTTTAGTAATACTAATAATATTACTAAAAGAATTGAAATAGAACAAGTATACATGATTGCTATTGGCGTAATAACCCTCTAAGACGCAACTGAGTTAAGATTTCTAGTGTCTGTCTTTCCAAAATTACGATACCACTTTTTTTTATAATTCTAATTTATATGCTTTGACATATTTATAACATAATTCTCTTCTTGAACTGCTGTTTAAAAGTGTTCTCTTTAATAAAGAGTATACGAAAATTTAGTTACACACAATCTAGTTATTTTGAAAAAGCATAACTTTTTGACATTTGTTTCAGTTGCTTCTAATGTAATTAACTACATCTCTGTACTGATATTCACTGTTCTTTCGTTCTTTACTATTTTTCTAATTAACATTAACATGTTTATTGTTAATCATTAATATTGTGTGCCATATCTCGCCAGTATGAACAAAATAATTACCTGTCGTTGCCAGAAGGAGAGGAAATATCTAATGTACTTTCTACTACAATGTTCGTAAAACTTTAATAATTGTTAATCAGCTTATTTCCCTCCACAATAGGTTCGTCTGTATCTTCCTATATATCTTTCTAGCTCCTTCTGTTTCTGTTTCTGTTTATGCTTCCACTTTCTCCTTCTGCTTCTGATTCTATACCTCCATACAGTTATCTATCTATTTATCTATTTATTTATCCATCTAAAAGTGTTGCACTTCTTCGCCACAGCTTGCTATGAATCTTCCAAAGCATCTTGCTCAAAGGTGACCTAGTGGTGGTTTAACTGTTTCCTCGTCTGTTTTAGTGCTGTGTGACCGTTTATACGAAGTGAGAGATTTGAAAATACTTTCCAATAAATAAAAACATAAAAATTAGCGGCTCCAAAAATTAAAGTTTACCGAAATTTTTTTAATTTGATACAATAACACGCTTGACCAAACTGAATTGCTGGAGTTATTTCATTTTTTTCCAGCAAAATGTTTTTAAAAAGTTACAGAGGTTTAAAATTTGATCCTTTTCACCCAGTCAGGAAACAGGATTTGGAAGCTGCCATTTTATGCGTGACTGCACATTTTGACGTCAATATCCTGAAAATAGCAGTGTTGTCAATATTTGTTCTGAACACGTGTTATGTCTCCAGGAATTTTCTTTCATGTAAATAAATCTTATTTAACTGCTATTTTTAGCACATCTCACAACCACCAGTGGTTAATGCAAATGTGATAAAGAATATGTTACATGCGATAAACACATTACAATTTTTAACAGAAAGATTTACAAGAATTCGATGAAAGTTATCCGGTAATTTTCTTTCATGTAAATAAATGTTTATGTTGATTTAAAAGAGAAAAACAGTTAATTTAAAATCCCTGAGCGAGATATTGGCAAATAAACTTTAATTAAAAAGATTCATCCAAAAAAAACTTATTTAGCTGTTATTTTTAGCACACCTCCCAACCACCTCAATGCTCAATACCAAAAAGAAACAAACACTAAAGAAGCAATTTAAATATGTTTAATTACAATCTAACTATGCTTACAAAACAAACATTTAACTTTCGGTTTAAATTTTTAAAATATCCTCCTATTTTCAATGTTTCCATAATAGAAGCGAAGTTACTGGAACTTGCTGCCATAATCACACAGAACACAGAACACAGCATCAAATTTGTCAACACGTGCTTCCTCGCAGATAAATGACCTTTCAAAGACTGCTCGGATTCGCTTCTTACTATGGCAACAGGCACGTTGTGAGACAAAAGATTTCTCATGTTCCGCTTCTAACAATCGAAGCAGCCATGAATGTGTCTGTGGCTTACACTTGGCTAAAATTACCAAAATTTTCAAACTTTAATTACTGATAACTCCTTATATATATTGATTTATAGCGAAAATTACTGTCATTAATTAGCCTATAAAAGTGTATGAGTACACTGAATATAAAATCAATTCGAACAGAAACTGACGCTGGGAGGCGCTGGCAACCAAACAGAAAGGATCCACAAAATGTAATAACAACGCTAGTGAGAACACTTCCAGCTCCACCACCAGTGGCAACAGCAAACCCACCACCACCGACATTACTAACGAAACAAAAACAAGAACAAGGAAAACGAATCATGCAAATCGGCTGTTGGCGGTTTCGCCGACGTGACACGGCAAGTTTATAAATGGAAATTAATTTAAAAGACCAAAATATAGGTGACATATTACACTGAATGACCCTAGATCAGTCCAGAAAGGAATTAATTTGCGGATAGTTCTATATAAAACAATTAGAACAAAAAGTAGAAGAAAGAAACGGACAACACAATAGCAGATGGAAAATGTCTGCGACTAATTTGGAAAAGCGTAGCTTATATAGCCTGGGGAACAAATATGGAATTGTGAGATTCACTTTAGATGAAAAGACGAAAAGTCACTCAACAACGACTCTAACGAGTGACGAATCCTCCCCACCCCATTTACCTTGGCCGAAGGGTGGTGTCTAAAATAAGAATATTAAATATACCACCAGAAATCAGCATTTACTGGTTGGTCACAGCTGTTCTGTTTGACATAAAAGATTCTCTGCTGATACAGAGAATACAGAAGCAGAACTGGTTAGAACAGTGTACGTAGTTCTTAAAACAAGCAGATTATCAAGTGTCAAGGCCATTCTGGTTTTCAGAACCCTAGCAGATAGCACAAAGCTTCACGTGGCTGTTGGGAACACAGAAAGTAGAGCTATCCTCTGTGCGGGGACATAAACCATCTCAAAGTATTTTGCCCACAGCTAAGGAAACCATCACTGCTGCTGACACTTCACCCCCATCAACACCACCACCACCACAAAAACAACAACGACAAAACCAGCAACGTTAGCAGCAACAGAATCAGGTGGCCACAACATCATCAACAAGAGGAAACTAACAGCTGCAAAAACAGCAGCAACAACAATTACTGCAACGTCCATAGCAGCAGCAGTTACACCCACCACCAACAACAACAGCAACAGTATCAAAAACCCACAAAACATCAACAGCTACGTCAAGAAAACACCAAAGATCTCCTCAAGACATACCCCTCCCTCTTTGAGACGATCACAGATCACCTGTATTGAAGGAGTGGTGAAGAGCCTAAATGGCAAACGGTTAGCAGGGCCAACAAAAGAAACAGGAGCAATAATAAATACATCAACACAAAAAACTGGCAGATACGAACAAATGTGGGAGATGTCTTTGAGTGATAATGCTCACGATACTTGACCCTGAGCAGATGTGTGTGGCACCCAACTGTATGGGACGAGTTGCAGTCCGGCATACATATGGATAGACTTCAGTGTCTAACTCGACAGCAAGCCACGACTCTCGGCAAGGCGGTGGATGGGGTGTTGCGAATTGCCGATAACAACCGTGAAAATACGGAATGCGATGCTGGGGAGCAAATCGCCTGGTTTTGCTGATGCGCCATACGAAATTTACTTTTATATGATAAACTTGTTTGGCTGCATTTTAGCAGATATATACCGCAACTGACAGAAGTACGGGAGAATTCGTTGTTCTTTGAGTTCAGGAGCGGTAGAACTGCTGAGAATGGAAGCAAACAAGGAAGAGCAAATAGAAAATTTTAGGTCCTACTGGAGCTGAAAAATTGATGTAACCATGATAATTTGTCAATCTGATGAGCTAGTCTTCTATATCTGTATTGATTTGTAATATGCAATTTACAGCATAGTTACTAGAGCAGTCATGTAAGATAATTTATTATACACTAAAGTTAATTAATTTTACAGTATATTGGCTGCGAAACGGCCGTCAGCCTATAGATACCAACTGGTGAAATAATTATATTCATTACATGTCTTCTGATTATTTTTGTTCTATATTTGTGTGTGCTTATGTGTGTGTGTGTGTGTGTGTGTGTGTGTGTGTGTGTGTGTGTGTGAGTGTGTGTGTGTGTGTGTGTGTGTGTGTGTGTGTGTGTGTGTGTGACGTTCTTCCTCCGGCGACAAACTCACAAGGGTTTGAGCAGGTCGAGCAGTGGCTGTAGTAAGAGACAATTGCCAAAAATATGCCACACTGTGCGACAGTATATGTGGGGGGGGTGGAGGTGTTTGTAAGATTAAAACTTTCATTTAACAGCACAAGTTTCATGTTTGAAGAAAGATATGAGGCTAAAATTTACCCTAATCGCAACTAAATTCCATTAAAATGGATGTATTGCAGTATATATATTCCACTGTGTGCGTGTATGTGAGTGGGTATGTATGTGCGTTTTTGCGCGTGCACGTGTGTGTCTGTGAGTTGTGTGCGTGAGAGGTGTGTGTGTGTGTATGTATTTATGGATGGATCTATGGATCGATGGATTCACTCGTAAAAATATACTGTAAAAAGTATAAGTTGTGAATTTCTACTTCGCATTTCTACTTCGAATTTGTTTTCCTTTTTCATTTACAGGACTTAATCTAAATTTACTAATTTGACAATAAATGCTAAAAACAGATTTTGAAATATTAAACGAAACATTTGGCCGAGTTAGTTTGGATGTCTTGAATAATAAAAGAAATATTTTTCAATTTCAGTAAACATTATTCTCAATAAAAATAGATATTTCACATATTTAGTTTCCAAAGTCCTGACAAATTCATATTTTTGAAAGAAGCAAAACAGAAGAAATTTTTTTCGCACTGCCACAAAATCTTTTGATATAGTTGTCTTCCTAGTTTTGTATAAGTAAATTATAAAATGTCGTTTGATATTAGAATTTTGAACATATATATTTGCACATGCATAAACATATGCACATCTGAGTGTGTGTGTGTGTGTGTGTGTGTGTGTGTGTGTGTGTGTGTGTGTGTGTGTGTGTGTGTGTATGCTGTATGCATGTATGTAGATGGACAGTTGGTGACTCGAGTGTCCGTTTGTCGTAGTTTCATCGCCATGTAAATATATTTGTATGTATATATATATATATGCATCTATATTCATAAATGCTTACAGAAAGATTATGTACATATATTTATAATTATGTACGTATATTAAAATTTACCTTAAACATGTGTCTGTGTATGTGCGTTCGAATAATAGTTTTCATTGTCATTTCACCTGTCTCATTTTTTACTTTCACACACTACTTCCCAATTTTTATTACCTTTCCTACAAATTCGCATTGTCTATTTGTACAAAAAATATATCAACACTTGATGGAACGTATTTCTTTGACTATTCAAAAAACAATTTTTGCCTTTGTTAAAAATATTTTTCACGCATGAAACAATATTCTCTCACTGATTCTCTCTCCCATTCTCCGAGTCCTCTCGTTCTCCATATGTGTCTATGAAAAAACACAACATTTACCCTCATCTATTATGCGTGTGTCTATCTGCATGTGTATATGTGTACGTATTTGAAATTCATTCCATTATGCCTAGCCATGCACAAACAACTAGAACCATTACACATTTTATTTTCTATACAAAATTGTTTCGTGAAAATTTAATGTTTTTCATTCAATAATTTCTTTTCGTTTAATTACATATTTCTCTTTGATATTCCCATCCTTTTCGACTGCTTTTTATTAAACATACAAACACACACACACACACACACACACACACACACACACACACACACACACATACACATATATATATATATATATATATATATATATATATATATATATATATATATATATATAGGATGCGGTGAATAAATTGTCGCCTAAATTACGCGAAAATGAAAGTAACACTGACATCTCATTTTAAGACATATTCACCAAGATTACGTTAAAATGTCTGAAAAATACAAAAGAGTAAATTTATTCTATGAAATCGGCATTGGCTTCAACCACGGTCTCCATGCGACTTCGGAATCTCCTGCAACTCTTCTGGACGATCTCTTTGTTTAAGTTGGTCAATGTCATAATCCTTGCCTTCAGTTCATTTTTGATGTTACAAGTTTTGTTGGTCTGCCGCTCAAATGCGCACCACACATAATAATAATCAAGGGGGTTGTAGTCTGGGAAGTCAGGTGGTCAGACGTTAGGGGTGATGTGGTGGCAGAAATTGTTTTACAGCCATGACTGGGTTCCCCTGGTTGTGTGGTATGGTGGAGAATCCTGTTGCCAAACATAGGGTCTTCCGGCAGTCACTCTCTTGATACAGGATATCACTACCTCCTCCAGGCACTTGATATAGGCCTCCGTGTTGAGTGTGAGGCCGTATGGAAAGTTTAATGGAGGCATTACATCGCCATGGTGTTGACTGGATCTTTTATTTTTATCACTCTTTGTACACTTTTTGGGGACACGGCAAGCCAACGGTTGTTCTGAGTGTTCACCATCTGATCCTAGCAGATTTTTTTCTTGTCAGAGAAAAGCCAAAGCATGTTCGGTTGGAGGGGATGCCTGAGTTACTTCAAAAGCTTCGTAGCGCGGTCTTTTGTCTTGTTGTTGATGGCTTAGGATAAATATTGGCTCTTTTCTCATCTTCTATGAGGAATAGCGAATGTCTTCATGCATCACCTGCCTGATAAGAAACTCAGACACTCCCATGTTCCTGGCGATAGAGCTGATTAACTTGGAAGGATCGTTGTCAATCATGGCTTGAATCTCACCAACAAATTCAGGTTTTTTTTTTTTATCAGAACGATCAGAATGAGTCTTTCGATCTGTTGTACTTTCGTAATCACCATTAGACTCATCCAACAGTTTCTGAATCCTCTGCACTGTCCTCAGATTGACACCTAAACACTGATATATTCGTATTGGAGCTTCCAGGACGAATGTCAAGCAGGACAGCAGGTTGTTTCCGACTTTCTGACAGACTGAATTGCGTCACGGTGCTGTTTTTCACACAGATGATGTCCAACTCTACAATAGTGTGTAGTCTCAAAATCAAAAACAAACAATGAGCATGCATGAAAGTACAAATATAAAAGGGAGACAAATTACCCATCAGACCCTGTATATACATACATATGTGCGTGTGCGTGTGTGTGTATTTACTTTAATAAATGCGGAAATGAATT
Organism: Octopus bimaculoides; assembly: GCF_046866305.1. NCBI lineage: Eukaryota > Metazoa > Mollusca > Cephalopoda > Octopoda > Octopodidae > Octopus > Octopus bimaculoides. Next base: position 73,495,618 of record NC_142935.1, read on the forward strand.
TCTGTGTGTCAGTGTGCTACACTTACACACACTCTCTCCCACTCACTATTCAATTACATTCCTACTATTCCTCATGATGGGGTGAGGGTAACAGCAGGCATAGAGACGGCGAGGGTGGTAGCGTAGACAGAGAGAGAGAGAGAGAGAAATAGGCACAAAGAAATTTAGGGAGAGTTGATGTTTTATTAAAAGTAATGGGAGTAATAATAAAGGGGAGAGAAAGAGTGGGTATGTGAGAGAAAGAGGGAAATGATGTACAACTTTTGTTTAATCATGCCTCCTTAACAGAAATTCCAACAGGATTCTCCACAATACCACACTGAACACTATCATTTTTGTTTTATTTTATTTTTTGCTTTCTTTAATACACACACACACACACACACACACACACACACACACATACACACACACACACACACACACACACATATATATATATATATATATATATATATATATATATATATATATATATATATATATATATATATAAGTCAGTAAATAGTGGGGTTGTGTTAACCGCACGTGGAGAAATAATAGGAAAATGAAAAAAAGGCCAGAATGCTGAACTGGAAGCATAATTTAATAAAGATTTTTTCATTGCGATGAAGCAAATTATCAAGAAGAAGGAGAATGAAAATGTTTTTTTACAAAGAAGTACAAAAAAGTACAAAATGAAGAAAATAATATATAAAACAATAATATAGAAAAAAAATAATAAATATACCCATACATTATATTGTCTTTGAGCTTTTGTAGTTCAATAGTAGTTCATGTATAAATTGGTAGGAAAAATAAGGATGCATGAGAGTTGAGAGTTTTGTTAGGTTTAAAAAAAGGGTTAAAAGTTTGTGTTAAGCAGGAAATGTGGTGTCAAAACAGGAAGTGTGTGTAAGGGGAGACAAGTGTTTTTAGTTAGAGTTATGAACTCTTTTTTTCAAACAGGAAGTTTGTGTCTGTTCATAGAGAAATAAGGTCACTGAGGGGTGTGT
>NC_142935.1:73504112-73581612 GCF_046866305.1 Octopus bimaculoides
AAAGAGAAGAGTGGATAAGGATGGCGAATAAAGCTTTGTTTGATTGTCATCTTAGGAGGAAGGAAAATTGAACTGTTACAAGGAATACTTCTTAAAGGATTATGGGTGGGATATAAATTGAAGGAGTAAGATTTTACCTTAGTTTACTCATACCGTTAAAGCAAAATATAAGTATGTTGATATATAAATGCTTGATAGAAATTCCATATACAATTAAATAAGGGGATAACGTATAATTTAATATATGACAATATAAGGTTGAAAAAAATTAAAAATTATAAATTGCCATCAAATTTCTATGCTATACAAACTTTAAAACCATAAGGAAATAAAAAATAAAAACAAAAATATGAATATAAATATAATATATAATAAGAGAAAATATTAAAAATATAAAGGATATAAATACAAATGCATAAAAATATAATATAAAACATAAAATATTTAATATATGTATAAATATATAATGAGTAAAAATATAACTTTATAATTTTAGGTTCACAGTACACAGTGGGATATAGGAAAAAAATTCTGTGCAGCCTTTATATATATATGTATATATATACACATATATATATATATGTGTGTGTGTGTTTGTGTGTGTGTGTGTGTGTGTGTGTGTGTGTGTGTGTGTGTGTGTGTGTGTGTGTGTGTATGTGTGTGTGTTTACACCTTGCTTTAAGGGTGCCAGTAAAAACATACTCTTTCAATTTATATCCCACCTATAATCCTTCACTTTTTCTTCCCCTTTAAGATGACAATCAAATGAACCTATATTCGCCATCACTATCCCCACTTCTCTGTCTATTATCACAACTCCCCCATCAGACATTCAGGTTTATCACACCTTGATCTCAGATAGTAGAACGGTCTGTCATGATACTAATTAATTCATAACACTCTAAAGATCTAATATTAGATGTTCTGAAGACTGAATTCTCCCTATTGTCTTCGATGTGTAGATAAAGAGGACACTGCTCTCATTCATCCCTCCTATCACCACTCTAGCTGATGCTAATTTCTGGCTTGTCTATTACTGTACTGTCCTTTTTTCATTCTGCCCAAAACTTACCAACGGAATCATTTTAAATATTTACTTTTTGTTGATGATATAAATATGTTTATATAACTAACTTGTTGCTTATGCTTGAGTTTATATAACTAACTTGTTCCTTGTGCACTCATCTGATAAGAACGGTTTTTTTTGTTATGATGTAACGCTTTCATTGATCAATCAAAGGAGTCACTCGAAACGGCTGTGATGGATTGACGCTTAGACATATTTGTTACATGTTTATATTTTACTTACCTACTCCGGAATCTGAACATCAGAAGTATTTGTAAAGTATCGTTATATGAAGTACATGCCTGAACAATCAAGAGCGACTTTATTCACTAAGTTGAATCGTGCCATCGACATGCACTGCATGAAGATCGAGTGGAAAAAAAATTATATGTAGCGTTTGATGCTCACCTAATATTGTCTCAGTGTGCAAATAAGTTCGTCCTAACAAGGTCCATCAATTCCACTACCTAATTCAACCGAATCTAAATTACATTATATATATATATATCACGTTGCTCTGCGATTATTTCGGCATCTGACGCCTGGTACACGGTGCACCCGGTCAGACAATGTCGATTTGATGACGAGAGTGAGTTAATGTGCAGCACGAACATTTGGTCACTAAAACAAATCATTTATACTGGTCATTTGGCAAAAGTTGAACGCTCATACGTTGTCTTCGAGGCAAGAGTCCATCAAATATATATATATATATATATATATATAAAACGAAGATATTTGTAAAAATGCATTGTCGTGTAAGACAAATTAACAAAACATTATACCAATAATTAGATTAAAATTACATTTCCAACTTTTTAAAATCTTACTTTTAATTAAGGAAGATGCTGATTAGTGAAATTCTTCATTTTTATAGCTATACATCTGTTCTTCGAACTGTTATCAATTACCCTGCTTGTTTCAATACTAAAACAGCAGTACAGAGTGGAACAATAATGTGATAAGCATTTCAATACAAGAACTTTACTAATTAGTTCTAATATCTTTAATGAAATATCAGTCGGAAAAAATAACAAATGAACAAACCAGTAGGAAACAAAACATCCAAATCAAGACTATGAGCATAATGATCAACCGAATCAACGACAACAACACCATCTTCAATACTAAAAGCAGTAAGAAAAACTATTTACCCTGTTGCAACTGGATATTCATATCTTCAAGATATACACGTACAACATTAATTACTTAGTTAATTAATTAGTTACTTTACATCAATATTTTTAAAAACATCTTTCTCAACAAAGTATAGAGTATATATTTTTTATCAATAATTTCTAAGATACATTGCCTGAGCTAAAGAAATTGTTCATTGGATGGTTCCTGGACGAAGCCCATTATTCTATTTCCATGATTAACCTAAGAGAATGTCAGATGGTGACGAAATTGCAATGAAGAGAGTGTGGGTTACCAACCCTTGTTAAGGATTTTCTAATTGATTTATAGTTCAAATTATGTTAGATAACAAAACCAAAACTAGTTCTTTGTTTTACGCTTTTTTTCTGTAGGGTCACAATCTACACCAGTTCAAACAAACTATTTACTACAACAGGTATTTGTCTGACATTATTAAATTGATCTTATGTAAATCGACACTAACATATTCGAGCTAAAAGAAGATAGTCTTCGTGGGTACTTAACCTGATGAATATAGCATCGAAACTTCTCGGTAAACACGTATTAATGTGCTAAAAATAAAAGGAGACATTGAACAATATAATCCGTGGTATATGAAGCCATAACTGAATAACTGGGACTATTTGTTGAATCACTCAGGACTGATATGGTATTAAGGAATGGGTTATCATTCACTTGTATGTCTGAAGAAAATAAGCATTAGGCGTACTTAATACAAATACAGTAGGCTCCCATATATATATACATGTGTGTGTATGTGTGTGTGCGTGTGTGTATCAGCCATCATTCGCAAGTAGAGTAAGTGTATGATTTGGTGAGTGCATGTCATGTGACACACGTCAGATGTCGAAGTAATTGCTTTTACCAATACCAATGAGATTTATCATTCTTGCCACTAACTCAGAGTCAGTCTGACTTACCTAATTATTTAAATTTCATCACCAACATATCTTCTAAACTGTCGAACTTCTGCTATCATTTTGTACATTGCTATGTCTAATATTCCCAAATTTCTCTCCGATGAACCTTATATTTCATATCCAAGAAACATAACTCCTAAACGAATTAATATACTTTCTTTTTGTACTCAAGACGCTCTTCATTTTTCTTCTTTTTTTTTTTTGCATATAATGTACATTAGTTGTAAAATATTTTATTCTCTTTTTATATGCAAATACCATACTACATCTGCATAAATATTGTTTAAATCGATATGAAGGGGTGGAGTGCTGGATTGTATTACCCTGAAACTTACGAGAAACTTTATACGCAGCGACAAATTCGGAGGTGAAAGCTATGCTTTCACCTGTTTTCGCCATACCTGGGAAACGAGACTGTACCTCATTCACAAGATCAACTTTACTGACTGTGATAACCAACTTTCTATCATTCCAATTGTCAATATATAAAAACAAAAACTTGAACGGAGACTGTCTTATTTTTTTTCAATTCTTTGTCCGGTTTTTATTGGCCCCTATAGGCCTATGGATGTACTGCAATGTTAGCGTTTGGCGTCTGACATATGGACCTCTGTTAGTCATCTTTAGATCCAATTTTTCTGTCTTTTTTTTTTTGTAGTGAAAACAGAAACGAGAAGGAATAGTTATAAGAAGTATTTAAATAAATATAGATAGATGAAATACAGAAGTAATATAAAAGTGACAAACATCAGTCAAAAGTTTATTCAGCAACTATGCATTAATTCTACATTTCCAAATGTTCAAAAACTAAAAATAAGAGAAAAATAAACAAACACTCCGATGTTTATGAAATCTCACCAGAACTGATTTTCAACCGTTACATTGGAATTGTATGAGTCGTCAGGATGCAGTAATGCGATGAATATTTTGACAAGAAATAAACGGAAACGAGATATTTTGTACGTTCTTAATTATCTAATGCTTCTTCCGCGATTTATAGAACCAATCAGCACGTATATGAAAAAAACCATTTTGCACTTATCTCTCTCTCTCTCTCTCTCTCTCTCTCTCTCTCTCTCTCTCTCTCTCTCTACTCTCAATCTCTCTCTTCCTCTCTCTCTTTTCTTTCTCTTACTCTCGATTATAAGCAATACTTCAATGTTCAATATTAATTATTATCTGTTTCTATTACAGACTTGACCATCTATGGTAGACTATTGAAGCAGTCCAGAAGTATTATATGGTATTTGTTATTTTGCTAAAGCGAAAAACTGCTATGTTAGCCTTGATAATTTTTCTTTTTCAGAATACAGGGAGACAAGGTAATGTATATGTTGTCGCACTTAACTGTTTATCGCAACTCCTAAATCTTGTTCAAATATTTATAATATGCCTATCTAAATGACAAATATTTACCGATTGAAATCCTTGCATACAATGAGTTGTCGCTCTCTCTCTCTCTCTCTCTCTCTCTCTCTCTCTCTCTCTCTCTCTCTCTCTCTCTCTCTCTCTCTTTCCCTCTCTCTTTCTCCCTCTCTCTTCTCTCTCTCTCTCTCTCTCTCTCGCTCGTCTTTCTCTCTCCCTCTCTCTTGCGCTGTCTCTTTCTTTCTATTTAAACAAAAGTAAAAGATCACCACGAAAAATTAGACTGCACAGATCCTTTAATAATCTTCTACAAGTGCTTCTATTCTATTCTCTTTTCACATAATTTTTAATTCATTTTGAAATGAGGTGTATTAATCTCTCTTCAATATAATCCATTGAAGATGGCGTACTTGGTTTCTATGTGAAAAGCAATAGCCAGGAATAATTATCTAAAATAATTCGGGAAAATGTTCTGGAATTGATTATTCATGGCCATCATTTGAATCTGTAAAATAGAATAATTCTGAATAAATTTCTACTTAAATAATTTGAAATTCCATTCAGAACATGATTTCTTGTTTGGCCTTTACAAAACTAAACAAAAAACGTGGTATTCCGCCTTTATTTATTTTAATCCTCTTATCATCCCCTTTTCAAACTCTTACATTGAATCGTTCCTAAATACTCAATCCATTTCATTATTCACATTTTATCCATGTGAATTTGAATAAAAGCCATTTTGTTCGTTCGGTCATGAACTTCAAATCATGTATGGCTTTGTCTTGCTTTTGTTTTTGTTTTTATTACATAGACTTTGAAGTAAACCGTTCAGATGCAGAATGAGCACATAAAGCAAAGCATTTTTGACAGAAGTAAGAAGAAAGGTAAAGAATGCCAGTGAAAAGCAATCGGCATCATAATTGAATTGAAATGTAAACTATAATAGAAAGCTATAAAAGTAAGCTTAAATGGTAAGCTAAAGCACTCACAATGATACTGTCAGTATATCAATGAACACTTTCTTAGGTGGTTATCGTTGTTGTTCTCAACGCTTCTTGAGAGTTTTCAGTGTTGTTCATGATAAATTTATTTCTATTGCTCATGCTTCCATTCATTTATGTGTCAATTGTTTTTGTTTCGCGTTTTCAACATTGGAAACTGCTAGTTTCCTTTATCTTGTTCATTCTGTTGTCATTGTTGTTATTATTATTATGATCGATATTATATAACTTTCCTCATATTGATTGAGCTAAGGAATATTTATAAATCAAATAGGGTTAAACAAAAATTGTTATCGGTGTTAAATTATATAAACATGGAAACAATAACAACTTCTACAACAAAATAAAATATATTGATGTAGAATGCAATGAAAGCAACAATAATAAGCAATAACAATTAACAGTAAAATAAACAATTTTTAAACAACAAACTGAAAAGTAACAAAGAAAAGAAAAATTCAACTGGTACAAAAACTATCAAAATCAAAAACCACTAAACAGCTACAATAATAAATTCTATGAAAAATGTTATTTCAAATAAGTTTTAAAGGTCATTTCAATTAATTTTTATTCCAGAACATAACTTTAAATATTTTCTTCAGCTGCTTTTGAAGCCTACCTCGACAGTTTACCGCAACTATATGACAGGGAAAAGCTGATTTCTTTTAAATAAAAATAGTGAAACCTTGTGTACGACACAAATCTCTAGCATAGTATGGCCTTCCCGACGAGCTGTACTTTCGCATACCTGACGTTTTCACTCCTACCTCTCTTGGCTGCAGTGTAATGTTGTCTGCTGTAGACTGGAAGCATTCTCAGCTGAGTGAGCCAGAGAGTGTTGACGCTGCTGAGAAAAGATCCTACCAAATTTGGCGGGAAAGAAAATTTCAGAGTCATAAACATGGTTCAGAACAGAGATAATAATTTTGGCAAAGGTGCTGTTGAGAAGCTGACGCATGCCGATGACAGTGTAGTTGGAGATATACGAACCTGTACATTCCCCTGCATATCTATGCAGAACAACTGTCTCATGCGATATATCAATGCACACTGGTCAGTTTGATTTACTCCAAAGCATTCGACAGGCTGAACTATCGCAACTTGGCAGTGTTGAAAGAGCTGTATGATTTGGTCCCATATTCCGAGGCTGGACTAGAACAATGCACAACGACATCTGTCCGTGGTCAAATTAAATGGTTAATTATCGGAACTGTTTAACATCGAATTATCGGTCAGTTAACGATGTCCCTTTTCTCTTCTGTTTGTTTTGACTCTGGAGCCTCTGCTGCAGAACATTCTGTGCTTGAAACTCTATTTAGGTCACAGGAGAGCTGTGTCAGCATACGCAGAAGTCGTCATTCTCATGGTGTCGAACACTTCGGATATAGAAATGATCGACACAATTCTAAAGGTGTACAGGAGTACAGATAAACCGTGACAAGTCGGTGGACTTGCAATAAACGAGATGGAGAGGCAAGTAGTCCATATGTTATTTCACTCGCTGAATCGATGGTCCGGTAAAGATGCTTGAAGTCTGGTATGGACCTAACTTCCAGAAGATAGCAATTGAGAAGAGGATGGGAGCAGAATGGCCACTCTCACTCGGGAAGGAGTCTTTTGAAAGGTCGGGTGGAAGTAGCGAATGCATACATTAACTCGATGGTGTGTGCATTTATCTCAAGAAGCATCTTTCCAGATTGGACCGCATAGTTTTCCTCTTCTTAGGGAAGGAACAGACATTACTAGTTAGGAAATTCGTCTGCTACCATCACCATCGCCGTTGTGGTTTCGGGATGCTGTGCATAATGATGCGCCGGTACGAACTGAAGCTGACACCCCTGCAGAAATATCGATGACGACGAAAACGAGAGGTCGATTCCTTGACTGAACAGTAATTGGGGGTCAAGATTAGACCAAAGTTAGGCATGCAGCATCGAGAATGTTGCTAGGTGCTCACAACTCTATAGCAACCAGAGAACGTAACCACTAGGAAAACAATTTAAAATTTCTATAGAGGTTTACTTGAGGTTATGAGCGATAATACTGTGGGATTGACTCTGGGTACCGACGAGAGCAGTCTCTTCTCGAGACCTTTCAGGTCGAGAACCTTGGGCAACTTCCTGGAATACTTGTCATGGCTATGCTACAGGATGGCGGGGATATTACGTGTTCCAGACAAGCTCTACTTGCATGAAAACGCCAAGGATTATAGCAGCACGAAACATTTACCGGAGAACTGGATTATAGCGGTACGAGGATCAACGTGATGTGTGATATTGAGTAATGAGTTGCATATACCAGCCTGAACATTGTTCAATCAAGTATGCACAATGTTATTGTCTGAAAAGATAAACAGGGTTTCATATAATATAATAATGAACTTGTTGGTCATTATTCTATTATGGTGTTCATTATTATATATTTTATATATATATTGTATGTTATTATATTATGTTGTTCCTTATTATACATATTATATATGATTAGATTCTGTTGTTCCTTATATATATTATATATGATTATATTAGGTTGTTTATTATTATATATATTATATATTTATGTGTTTATTGCCCACAGGGGGCTAAACATAGAGGGAACAGACAAAGGGATTAAGTTGATTACATCGACCCCAGTGCGTAACTGGTACTTATTTAATCGACCCCGAAAGGATGCAAGACAAAGTCGACCTTAGAACGTAACAGCAGACGAAATACCGCTAAGCATTTCACTCGTCGTGCTAACAATTCTGCCAGCTCACCACCCTAATATATATTATATATTATTACCTCCGCCTTCGCTAAGGCGGAGGTGTTGGTTTCAGTCGTGTTTGTTTATTTGTCCTTGGACAAGATATCTCAAGACCCCCTGGATGGATTCAAATGAAACTTTCAGGGATGTTTGACCTCATGACTGGCACGAACTGATTAAAATTTGGGATCAATCCGGTACCAGACAAGGATTCGGGATTATTTTTCCTGTTTTCTTTACTTAATTTTTTGAGAGCGATCGGGTTCATTTTAAGCATTCTCGTTTGTGATAGAAGTCGAGCTCATTTCAGATATTCCCATTTTTAAAAATCATCTCTGGCTAATCGTTGGGATGACGTCGGTGTTGCCTTGGCGGAAGTTTGCGCTCTCTGAATTCTCTTGTTATATTTATTATGTAGTTCATTGTAACATATATTACATATTATTATATCATATTGTTCTTTATTATATATTAATATATCATGTTGCAGTTCTATATTTAAGAGATGAGGAATTATGTACATTATATACATTATTTACGTTTGACGGATATTTGTTCTCATCTTGTTTGTTGTTAACACAACGTTTCGGCTGATGAAGGCTAGAGGGTATATCAGACGAAACGTTGTGTTAACAACAAAGATGAGGACAAATATCCGTCAAATGTAAATAATGTAAATAATGTTGTATTATGTTGTTCATTACTATATGCTGGATCATCCCATAAATAAAACGGTTTTTTCAATCGCCTGAAATAAAGGGACGAGATAAACTACTCGCATCAACTTGCTACACCAGTTCAAAGAAACTATTTACTACAACAGGTATTTGTCTGACATTATTAAATTGATCTTATGTAAATCGACACTAACATATTCGAGCTAAAAGAAGATAGTCTTCTTGGCTACTTAACCTGTTGAATATAGCATCGAAACTTCTCGGTACATACATATTAATGTATTAATCTTAGTGCAAGTTTTGAAGAGTGCAGTTCGTTTTTTTTTTTTTTTTTTCAAAGCTATAATGGAAGTGACAAAGGAGCATATTCGACATATTTTACTTTATGAGTTCAGTAAAGGCAACAACGCAACAGAAAGTGCGAGGAATATCAGTGCAGTATATGGGGATCGGACAATAAGCCAGTGTCAAAAGTAATTCCAGAAATTCTGAGCCGGAAACTACAGTCTAGAAGACGATACTCGTCCGTGAATATCTGTAGAGCTCGAAGAGGATGTCCTGCAAAACCTGGTGGAACAAAATCCCACCGTAACTGTTGAGGACCTAGCAGAGAAGCTGGGATTTGGTCATTCAACTATTCATCGACACCTGAGTAACATCGGAAAAGTCATCAAATCGGATCAATGGGTTCCTCATAAACTTTCCGAGTCTAACCGCGTGCAGAGAGTGAATGTATACTCTTGTTTGCTGTCACGTCTCACGAATGAACCGTTTTTGGTCCGAATAGTGACTGGTGACGAGAAATGGCTTCCCTATAAAAACGTCAAGCGCTGAAGACAGTGGGTAGGGAAAGTAGAAACAGCAGAACCCCAGGCTATAGAAACTCTTCACCTACGTAACTTGTTGTTATCTGTTTGGTGGGATATGAAAGGTTTCGTCCAGTCTGATTTTTGACCATGAATCAAATGATAACAATGGAGATCTACTGCGAGCAGCTTAAGTTAACGCTAGAAGATAAACGACCAACTTTGCTTTCAAGACGAAAAGGTTCTCTTCCATCAGGATAAAGCGTGGCCAAATACAGCGAAGATGACATTCCATAGGCTGGAGCAGTTTGAATGGAAAACGATGCCCCACTCACCATATTCGCCGGACATTGCCCCATCTGATTATCATTTATTCCTCACTCCTCAAAATCATTTGGACGGAAAAAATATGAATTCTGTAGACGAGGTCAAAACAGTGCTGGGGGAGTATTTTTCGTCACGGACAAGTGAATTTTGGAAAAGGAGCCTTGCAAGTCTACCAGATAGGTGGAGAAGCATTGTAGAAAATGAAGCAGAGTATATTTTAGATTAAAAAAGAATTTGTTTATCAAAATTCTGAAAAATAAAAGAAATATAAAAAACTGCATTATTTATGATATGAAGCACTATATTCTGCATTGCTATATTATGTTGTTCATGATTATGTACATTGAGACCACTTCAGATACTTTTCCAAAGTTTCTTTGCAAGTGGTAAACTTCCTAAAAAAAACTAAAGGGAAGCATTATATGCCTATTCACAAAGGTGGAGGCAGAGTAGAGGCTAAAACCTGCAGGCCAATCTCTCTGACTTCACATATCAATAAAGTCATGGAGCGAATCATCAGAAAGAAGGTGATCTTGTTCCTAGAAGAAAATGACCTGCTGATCAATACACAGCATGGTTTTCGTCCAGGAAGACGCTGTCTCACACTGCTCCTACAGCACTATGACTGGGTTTTGAAACAGCAGCTTGACCATTCAGATGTCAGCGTGATATACCTTAATTTTACAAAGGCATTTTATAAGGTAGATCATGGAGTGATGTGTCATAAGCTGTGAGACCTTGGCATTGCTAGTAAACTGGAAGAGCGAAAGATAGAAGTCATATATTTTCAATTTGGTGCCTATTTTCTTTACTTCATATATTTTACTAAAGTTAGTTATATCTTCCTTATTCAGTCTTTAACATTAGTTCTTTAATTGAATGTATTAGATATTCAAGTAATATCCTGAAAGCATAAATCACAATATGCAGGTGATAGCAATCATTAAACAGTTCTTAAAATGAATATCTTAAGCAATATGTTTATGTTGTGCGTAGTAGATTGGTACAGTTAAGTGAAGATTTATTGAAAAGTGACAACATTATATAACAAAATTACTTCTGAGAATTCTGCATAATATCAAAATAGCATAAATGACCGTAGACTGGAATTATTGTTGCTGATTTAATTCTTACTCATTAATGTATACTATGCATCGTCAACTTGAATGGTTTATATTCTGCTCAATACATTAGGTAAACTCGCAAAATTGGGCGGATTCAGGGAAAAGGAGTTATATGGTAAAAAAAAAACATATTTCTGTGTTATATCGTCAGTGATAATATTTGAAGTGTGCGTGTATGTGTGTGGGTGTGTGTGTATGTGTGTGTATGTATGTGTGTGTGTATGTATGCGTGTGTATGTATGTGTGTGTATGTATGTGTGTGTATGTATGTGTGTGTGTATGTATGTGTGTGTGTCTGTAATAATGTATCACAGTACCAAATGTAATTGTATAACAATAAGCAATCTGACAAAAGTGTGTTATCTTATAACCATTTGCACAATAACAGTCCAATACTCCAACGCAGAATCAATAACAAGACTAACGCTCTCACAATTCTACCTCAACTGTCTACTGGCTCATCAATTATAAGACTCATCCAGTCCACTGGCAATCACGTTCGGGGATGTCAGTTCACACCATAACACTTCATTGCACAGAGAAACTGAATATGTATTTCTTTGTATCCAATTCTCCTTCGCAATTCAGCGTAAAGTTATGTTTTATTGAAGTGTGCCTCTACAATGCAGATGTCTACAGCATTTGTTCGTGTGACTAAGGCCAATGTTTTTATCAGTTTTCTAATATGTGCTGGAATGCTGCACTAATTTATGATACTTGACAGAAGTATTCCCTTATTCTTAAGAGTAACTGATGTTGAGTTGCACAATGGTCTATCAGTCTTTACCGATATATTTTCTAATCTGATTCCACTACAGTAATGTGACACAATCCGAGGGCAGATATCGTCTTATGATTCTTGCAGAAATGCTAAATTTCTTGAGATAACATATTAATTGATTTACTCTTTGCTCATCATGCAGATTCATGAAAATATAGGCTTTTTATTCTTTAATATTCTTTAATTTCTTGCGTTTGCTTTCTCGTCTCACTCCTCTCTCTCTCTCTCTCTCTCTCTCTCTCTCTCTCTCTCTCTCTCTCTCTCTCTCTCTCTCTTTCTCTCTCCATCCCTCTCTTCCTACCTTTAACACTTTTACTTTCCACTTGACTGGCATCAGTAACTAACCCCTTGGCACTCAATCTCTGCTTTCTTTCTCTTTGTTGGTCCGGGTTTCTATCCGTTTATTTGTATGGTTGATGTCATGGTGTACTCGTTTCACAAAACCTTGTTAGCGAAAATTTCTTGCAAAAAACATTTGGTTTGTAACATCTTGCGGAGGACATCCACGCAAAGTTCCTTTCTCCGTTCTGAGGTTTATGCGTAGGGCGTATTGTAGGAAATATCATAACTGCATCAATCCACGCAGACTGATTTCTCAAGATTGTTTTTTACGAAGTGTATTACGTATCCCAGGGTCCCAATAATTACAGGTATAAACCTGAACTTGTAATCTGGATAGAGTAACTTCAGATTTCACAATTCGTTCAGCATAGGTATTCTCTCTTTCACTGATCTTCAGCTTTATGTTAACATCCATTGGGCGACTGATTTCCATAACTGCACACAGTTTCTCTTCTCTATCTTAAATCATTATATCAAGTCTATTGTGATTACATTTTATTCAAGGTTTCATTGGGACACTTCATCAGTACTCCTTTTTATTATGAATGGCTATGGCTTCTACCATACTTCTGTTTCTTATTTCTTTCTCCTCGCGGTTAAACTGCCAAAGGATTTTATTATGCAGTATCCTAGCTACAACATCGTAGATAATTCCGTGATGATATTTTCGGACAACTGCTTATTATGTGGGGGGAGGGAGATATCTTTGGTTTAAACTCCATAAAGTCTGCAACGGTTGTCACATTTTACTGGGTCACTGTTTTATTGAATGCAGAGAGTTCTGAGGTCTGTAATATTCTTTGGTTACACGTGTTTTGTTACAGGTGCCACTGTAAGATATGTTTTCCTCCACCCACTAGATACCTGTAACATTCCTCGTCAGATACAGGGAAACAGTCAAATCGTTGATTTAGATGTTACTAGTCTGGTTTATAGTTTTCCACCTTTTCACAGCCATATAGCAATATTTATCCTGACCAAACTCCAATCCTACGCCCTTTGAGAATATTGTAACTAGGTCCTATGTATATATGCATGTATATATGTATGTATGTATGTATGTATGTATGTATGTATGTATGTGATTGTTCAGTTTCATTTGAAGATTTCTTGCCAGTAGAGAAAGAGCCATTTTCTGACTTAAATCCAAGGTTTCTTCATTGGAATTGCAACAAACAACGCGGTATTTTTGTTTGTTTGCCTGTTTGTTTGTTTATATGTATGTATATATGTATATGTGCAGATTTGTATATTTTGCTTTATGTATGTATTCTCATGCATATAGTTGCATATCTAGAGATGGTCATATGTATGCATGTATGTATGTATGTAAGTATGTATGTTTGTACGTATGTATGTATGTGTGTATGTACGCATGTATGTATGTATGTATGTATGCATGCATGTATGTATAACGTTTGTGTGTTTATACACACACACATACAGTGTTGTGTTTGTTTGTTTTTTTTGGTTTATCTGTATGTGTGTGTATGTGTGTGCACGCGCGCGCGAGAGTGAATATATATATATTAACGTTTGAAGTGTACAATCGGCAAACATTTACTTTTTGCAAATGTTGCATTTAGAAACGCTTCAGAGATATATTTCGCTGCGTTTCCCTTAATAACACATGAATAAAAATGTTCCTCGAATCTTTCCTATTTATGTCAATCAACAATGGATATGATTTCTTAACGCTATGCATTCGATTTTTTATAAATAGATTATTTTCAACGAGAAGGGAGCTTGGGGAAACAGTTGCAAACAAGTTGGTATTGCTGCAGCCTTTGACAAACTGCTGCAGAAGCTGAAGAAATGTTTGACTTGATATTAGTCAAAGTTTTGTTAATAAATGCAAAAGAATTTATATTAGATTGTCAGGATTTTAATTCATTGTTTATTATTGAATATTATAGCTACAAATATTTGAAAGAAATAGCAGTGCTATGGATATATGTGGGAACATATTTGTGCTTCGTTCTACAAGTAATTTCGTTTTATAAAGTAACACGAAGATTGTGCTTCATATTACATATTGAGCAGAACTGCTTTCCTTATTAAATCTGAAAAATGTGAAAGCAATCGACATCTTGAACTTTAGTTATTAATCATTGACAAGCATATTCAGTTAAAGAAATGACAGATCGAGCAATGAAACAATCAGGAGACTTATCGCAGTAACTGATTTCTTGCTTGTTGAATACATAGATAAAGAGTAAGATTGTAAGAACGCATAATGTCTCAAATGTAGAAGAATAACTTAAGGGTTGCTGTTAATTAAAGACATACGTATTCATTTCCATGGGTGAATCTTTTGAAACATTAGAATTGTTCAGGATCTCAATTAGTGGTGCAAGAAGACTAAAGGACATTGTGTTTAAGCATAAGGCTGATTAATGATAGAAGCAATACAGCCTGATTTAGTTATATGGAACGTCGTGGCGCTAAGAAAACATATTGTCTTGAGATAAATCTGTTTTGAAATAATGCTGTACAATTAAGTATTAAATGAATACATGAAGAATATTTAGTTGAATATGATTTATGATATATTACCTTTAGTTCTAAACTCAAGAATCTAATTGTATTCTTTTCAAAAGGAAGTCTCTGTTTTGAAACTTTAGTTACAAATATAATTTTGATAATGAACGGTAATTAGTTTAACTAAACATGTACATAGATTAGTAAACAGGCACTTTTGTATCCACAAAGCAAAAAAATCTTTCTGTATACCTCAACATTATTACCCTTCTCATGCTTTATATAATGTAGACGTTAAGACCGAGAGATTGGCGGAATCGTTCGAACACTGGACAAAATTAACTTGTATTTCTTCCAGATCTTTGCCTTCTGAATTCAAATCTCTCTCAGGTCAATTTTGTCTCTGATCCCTTCGGACTCGCTAAATTAACTATTAACCTAGAGCTTGAGTACATTTAATCGTTTAACTAATTTCTATCAAATATGTGTCTGTGTTAGAAACAATTATAATTTTTACAGTCATTATCAACATCATTATTTTTCTATATTATCACGGATTCCATATATTTGTAGCTCAACAGCTTTTCGAGGATGGCTTTTCAACATTTACTCTGTAAGGCCTTGCGAAATCAAATCTGATTTAGAGACTGTGATCCGCGGTTATTGATACTTCCATGTGTATCTGAAACATTTATGTATTTGTTACTCTGTGAAATTGTCGGAGATTCCACTCGAGATGTTTTTACTGATCACTTGCGATAGTTAGTCAGTAATGATGTAATTTACATTATTGTAAATATCGAAAAATGTATTTTGCTTTTGATCGCTACTATTACACAGTTATTTCATCTTTGGCTTGAGTCAGCTAACTCAAAGGCTCTTTATATAAGATCTTCAGTAATTTTTCAGAAGGTCCTGTAATGAGAATGAGATGATTAATGTACGCAAGTTCTCACGGGAAGATGATTCTGAATATTTTCCTAATTGCCTAAACTATGATAAAAGATTAAATTCAGATCTCTGCTGGATACATGTTTGTATATTTAAAATGTTCCTAAATCCACCTCTAATGCTGATTTTGCTCATAACGTTCATAATTTGCCACCACGGCACTACAGTATATTAACACACAAAAGTATTCCTGAATACCTAGTATACAGAACATATTTATTATAAGCTCTATAATTTTAACTGTAATTAATGTGTGCTCAGCATATCAAGTTAATATATCGATTCTGTGCTATATATAAAACGTCTAATATCGATTCTGTGCTATATATAAAACGTCTAAGCCCGGTCAGTCGTTTCATATACCTGTTATTCAATGCGGAGCGAAAACTATAAATATATTTAGTGTTTAACGAAATATTTCCCTGTTCTCCGACATCTTATGCGTCCGTTTTCTTCATTTCTAACCACTTTATTGATGAGAATACAAAGTCACCTTTTGATGATGAGTTATGCGCTCGAATGTGCTCACGTTAATCACGTAAACTTAAACCAACAACAAAAGCAATCAGCAGTTATTTTTAAATTATCCGGATCACAAACTTAATGCATTGTCTAGTTTAACACCACCAGCCAGCTATCGGTCGTTTTGAGTGGAGTCCACTCTGTTGTAAATATCCGGGTCAAATTTACCAGTTTGACAATAACTTCTTGCCTTGCCAATAGTCTCAGAAACTTGCCCCTCACTTCTGACCCGAGCATAACAAATAGATATGTGTTCCAAATATCCTTAAAAGCTTTTATGACCACATCGTAACCAGGAACAAATCTACTCACGTATTTGCTTCCAGAAGAGTTGGAAACTACATAACTCTGCAATCACGTATAGGTCTCTACTTTTCTATAACATTTCATAGCTCCAAAAGCATCATCACTATGTATATCGTGAGTAAAATGATCGGGGAAAACTCAACTATAAAATAACGATGATAAGCATAAACTTAATTGCCGTCTAACCGTCTACTCTCTATCAATCAAGGAACATGTACTCTCTGCTAACCAAGATTCAACAGCAAGATCAACGCAGTCTATATCAGGCAACATATTAACATATTATACTGCATTGGAAATACATAGATGATTCCCTTGTACTGACATATTCCAGTGAAGAGGTCATGAGAAATCCTTAAACCTTTATTCTTCTTCAAAATGGTATCAAGATTGTTACCAAATATCTTAAAGCAGAGGGCTCCCTAAGTATGGCTGACTTCTCCGCACCCTTTCCTTCAGAGGCCACCAGATTCATTTCTATGTGAAACAAGCAAATAAGGACAGCTTTTTTTCGCTCAAATTCCGCGTGCCTCAAAACCATAGTACCGGGCAGTCTCACCCGTTCGTAGATTGATACAGTATGTATGTACATATGCATGTATGTATGTATGTCATTGTTCAGATCCATTTCAAGATTTCTTGCCAATAGAGATCGAACTATTTCTAACCTAGATCCAAGGCTCTTTCATTGAAACTTCAACATCAACAACAGGGTACTTTTGTATGTATGCATGTATGCATGTATGCATGTATGCATGTATGTATTTATGTATGTATGTATGCATGTATGTATGTATGTATGTATGTATGTATGTATGTATGTATGTCAGGTTACGTATGAGCCTCTCACAAGTGCTACAGGTAACCTGGAAACCACAACAACCTGTTGCATGGTCGGGTTGTCGGCGACTAAACTGGCACCCCTATCAGGCTAGCCTGGCGAGGAGGGTTGCTAGAAACCCAGAAGGATTAAAAACTAGACCTGTTGAAAGGTCGGATGAATCTAGTGCAGGTTCAACGGCTATCTAGCATTAGCACGGGTATGCAGAATTTCCTGGATAGTGTCCGGCATGCTAGAAGACCACTGATTGTAAGGTACCCCTCAGCTCCTGTTAAAGCATGTCTCTAGGAGGAAATCACTCTGATATAAAACCAGATATGCAGGGAATGGCATTGGACATTTTGGGGATCTTTGGTTTGTGCTAGAGATCATGGCACTCACGCATTCCTGAGCCCGCAACACATATTGGCACCAGACATCTCGCTCTGGCTTGTCTCTGGATAATGTCAATAGAGCGGAGAGGGTCTATAGGTGTTGTGCAAGCCTTATGGGACCTAAAAGTCTGCACAGGCATTGCTGACTTCTGCTTGATATGTGCTGCTTTGTTTCCTCTATATACATTTATTTTCAGTATATATATATATCTTTATTTTTAGTATATATTTATTTATTTTAGTAAATATTTATTTTATTTTTTATTTGGAACTCCTGCGGCGATGGGAAGGTAGCGAAGCATGCAGCCCTGACAGGTTGGAAGCATGTAGTCAGCGACCTGCACGTAGGCGGCCCATGCTAGATATAAAGTTGTCTCCTTGTCGCCTAAGACAGTGATAGAATTCCGTCGCTACATGGGTGTCTGAGCAGCTCCATTTGTATAAGGCACTGCTCACCCGGCAGCCGGGGCGGTTCTAGAAAAGGTGAACCCAAAATTGCCTGTATTTCTATATCTGGGCAGTTGAGCGCAACTAACGGGTGTCTACCCTGCGGTCGAACAACAAAGAGACGGTTTTTTTTTACAAAAACTGGATGGAACTTGAACATTTCATGTTAGAATGAACGCATTCTGTTGGATAACAGGAGTGATTGTCGGCCTCAAAGACGCACTGCACTTTTGCTCGCGAGCTGAACCGCTATAAAATTAATATAGCTGCACTTTCAGAGACTTTCAGAGAAGGTGATGGTCGGCTTGAGGGAGTAGGAGGTGGATACACCTTCTTTTTTTAAGGGGAGGCTGAAGGAGAGGCGCAGAGAGGCCGGTGTTGGCTTTGCAGTTCGATCTGATATCCTTTAGAAGTTGGAGGAGCTTCCTGTTCCTATAAATGATGTCTAATGACTCTACGATTGCACGTGAAAGGTGAGCAGTTTGCTACTCTAATAAATGCCTTTGCACCTACTTTGACTAGTTGTGATGAAGATAAAACTATTTTTTATAACCAGCTGAGATCCATACTTTGGTACACAAACGGATCCAGACTATTGATCCAGACTATTGATCCAGACTATTGAACTCTCCGCTAACATTTTTGCCAGCTTGCCGCTTTAGAAGACTTGTTTATATGAAATCGTTAGCATGCCAGCAGAATTTTTAGCACACCGAACAAAATGCTTAGCGGCATTTCGCCCCTTTTTATATTCTGAGTTCAAATTCCACCAAGATTGACTTTGCCATTCATCCTTTCGGTGTCGATAAAATGAGTACCAGTTGAGCACTGGATTGGTAACCCCTTCCCCTGAAATTTCTGGCCTTGTTCCAAAATTTGAATATTTAAAATATCAAAATGCGGGGTGTTCAAAAGGTCTCCCCGCAGTGAAACGAAATCAGCCTAGTAAGTGCTCACTCTGCAGGAAAAAAGAAATTAAATTTCTTTTCATACAAAGTGCTGGCAATTCAAGAATTGAAGACTACAGATCATGCTGAAAGCTCCTTTATTGTCCTTGGTTCAAAAGGCATAGAAGTGCTGGATGGGTGTTTTTACACCAGGGAGGCTTGGTTTCATCTATCGTGACACTTAATCATTCTCACATATGTGATTTTCCTTAATTTCTCTGAGTAAGTAAGTTTGTTTTGTTTTTGTCTCCTGTAAAGAATGCCATCGTTAGCTAACACAAATAAACAGTAAATTTAACACACGCAAACTTTACATCATATAGATTAAACATCCACTTAGATACACTGAACCGCGAAAGAAACGCGATACGTGTGTGACTGTGAAATATGCTTTAATTTCATTATGTCAGAGATAAATTTGAATAGATCTGATGGAGTCAATTTCTTGTATGCACTTTGAGCACATCAACGATGACCAGCCTGCCCTCCGGGTCGACAAAGATAGTTCTTGACTATAGTTTCAAATACTTCCTGAGTAGAACAGCGACACCTTCCCAACCTCTAGGGTTGGCATGGAGAAATAATTTTATCGTAGCCGTTTAGGAGTGGGGAAAAGCCCCGCAGTTCACTCAGTCTGGTTTCTGTGGTAACTATCACATCCAATCTAAGCGACACGAGGTCATTAGGGAGAGGCGCTTGCTTCCAATCTACCCCCAGGTCGCGTACATTTATACAACCTACGTAGAGTCTAGACATAAAAGAAATTTACCTTTTGTTTAGATGGGATAGTAGTCCCATCTCATACTTCATTCCGGGGCTTGTGGGTTTTCCTTGATAAGGCCCTCAAAACTTTGAAGAGAATTTTTTTTCCTCGGAGCGCCTATGTCTTTAAGGAATTCACTTTAAAGAATTTTATAGTTTAAATAATCTATGTGGAATATTTAAACATTTTCTGGTTATCTTTGTAATTATTTTTGTATGAATCCGCTGTAGGAATTTTATGTACTTTGTACATAACTTCATTATTATTATTGGCATTCACAGCCATCACATTGTTGTTTGGTTTGGTGGGAAAGTGGAGGATGTGTGTGTATTTTGTGTGCATGTCAGGCGTTTTTTTTTTAACATGTGCTGGGGCTGGTAGGAGTTGGTTGGGAGTGTTTCCTTTGTTTTCGCGAAGGGTAGTCCATTCCATTTCTGGTGTGTCCTCTGAAGTATCTTTCATCCTGGTTTCCACCTCTGCTTCAGGGGCTGCCTCGAGTTGATGGCACAGTATCTTTTCCAGGTGGTGGAGGAGCCGAAGCTTTCTCGGGAGGAAGCTTGCACTTTGCCCTTATGTGGCCTGTTTGACCACATTTGTAGCATGTGGGCTTCCTCCCCTCGACCATCACCAGAAGCTTGGTCTCCTCCCCCACCTGTATAGTCTCCGCAATTTGCACTAAGTCAGCAGGAGCCGCTTGTATCAACATCTGTAGCCCTTGCTCTTGCCAGTTTTGTTGCTCTATTTTGGTTGCTTGGAGTATCGAAATTTTACCTTCCAGGCCCGTCACAAGTGCCGCCACCAACCAGGCAACGTCCACCTCTGGAGGGATTTCTCCTAGACTTATCCTGGAAGTGCGTTTTCCAAGATATGTGGGTAGGAGGACCATCTCTGTAAATTTCAGGGTGGCCGTGGAATGTTGCCTGGCCTTTTCCTCGGGTTTGAACCGCACCTAGATAGTTGTGTATTTCTTGGCCCTGGCTAAGTAAGCGATATCTTGTCGTACCGGCTTGAGGCATATCTCCACGGCTTCTTTCGAAGCCGTATCCAATTTCTTGCTCTTCATAATAAGCGTTTTATATACAACAGTACAACGGGACGCGCTGTGCGTAACTTCACTGGCTAAGTAAGCGATATCTTGCCGTACCGGCTTGAGGCATATCTCCACGGCTTCTTTCGAAGCCATATCCAATTTCTTGCTCTTCATAATAAGCGTTTTATATACAACAGTACAACGGGACGCGCTGTGCGTCACTTCATTGGGACGGGTCACTTTCACCTCGTGCCTCTCTCTTTGAATTAGTCCTTTATACCTGATTAGTTCCTTTTGGTCGATATTCAGGTCTTTCCTGTTCACACCAGTTGCCACTGCAAAATTTGTCACTTTGTTATTTCCTGGTTCGATTTCTCTTTCTTTCAGCATTTCTTTTTCGCTAGGCATGTTCAGAATTGGTTCAGTAGTAGTCTCTTCACCAGAGGAACTACTCATTTTTCAAATAATAATTTTTGGTGAAAGCACCCCCATTTTTCCCCCTTCACACAAGGGGCAAAAATGTTCACAATTCTGTCAAACGCAGTAAAACAGGGTGCTTTTTTTAAAACACACAACAAAGGGAACAACTGCAAATTCAACAATTAAATTTAAAATTAATATAACCAGCAGGTGTGCTGTGTAGTAAGTAGCTTGCTTCCCAACCACATGGTCTCGGGTTCATTCCCACTGCGTGGCACCTTGGGCAAAGTGTCTTCTACTATAGCCTCGGGCCGACCAAAGCCTTGTGAATGGATTTGGTAGACGGAAACTGAAAGAAGCCTATCCTATATATGTATATATATATATATATATATATATATATATATATATATATATATATATATATGCGAGTAAAAATAAATACAAAAAAAGGTGGATTTTTTTGTATGATTGTGTATAGAGGAATATATTATTTTGCTTAAAAGAGTTCCAACACTGTCTGTTTTTTATGTTTTATTTATATTCCTGCAGAACTAATGTGGGGTATAGAATATGGAATATACAATATATAATATAATATACAATATATAATATAAAATAAAATAAAAATGGATGGCACCATGAAATAAAGTATTGAATGTAGATGAAATATTGCGTGTTCAATATAAAGGATCAAATATATAAATATATAAATATAAATATATATATATATATAAAGGCGACTCGAGTTTCAGGGCTATTTCCCTTCGTCATGGCCGGTATGACAATCTTTAACAGACTGTAATAAGTTGGCTGGTTTTCTGTCTTTTATACCAATTCCTTTGGATGGCAGCAGTAGGTGTCTGGCTATTTTTAGAATTGATGTTAAATCTATTTTTAGACATGATGATATTTTAATTTATTGTTTTGTGTGGGTTGTAGGGATAAGATTTTTAAACCGCAGTAGGTGTTTGGCTGTTCTTAGAAATGATGCCAAATCTATTTATAGAAATGATGATATCTGAGAGATTTTTTGTGTTTTGGTTACAGGGATAAGATTTTTAAACCCCAAGTGAGATGGATTTAATCATTGTTTGTTAAGAGTGGGTTTGAATTTCTTAATAAAGTCCTTTTCTTTGCATTTTCTTTCAATTTCATTCCGGTTGTAAAGTTTATGGAATGGAAATATAATAAAAGTTTGATGACCACATGTTGCTAGATGGTTACTCAGTGGTATTTGGCGGACTTCTGGGTTTTTAATCTGTTGTCGATGTACCCGTGAGCGTTCCGATAGTGCATTACCTGTCTGGCCAACGTACAATTCTTCACAATTAGGGCATTTGATGCAGTAGATTAGATTTCTACTTTTGCAGTTCATGTTCGCATTGGTGAATATTTTCCCTGTTTTTGTGTTCATATATGGGCCGGTATGGATTGATCGGCATGTGCCGCATCGGCTATCATTGCATTTATATGTATGTATGTATGTATACATGTATGTGTGTGTATATGTTTGTGTGTCTATGTTTGTCCCCACAACATCGCTTGACAACCGATGCTGGTGTATTTATGTCCCCGTAACTTAGCGGTTCGGCAAAAGAGATCGATAGAATAAGTACTAGGCTTACAAAGAATAAGTCCTGAGGTCGATTTGCTCGACTAAAAGGCGGTGCTCCAGCATGGCTGCAGTCAAATGACTGAAACAAGTAAAAGAGTAAAAAGAGTAAAAGAGTAAGAGTAAAGAGAGCAACTTACAATACAATACGTCAAACTCAGCGTCCAAATTACGAATTCCAGGAACGCAGTTCAAGTTGATTTTTATACCTATATCCTCCATTTCGGTTTTCATGACAATGTTTGCAACTGCCACCCACGGCATTCAACGCAGCTGTGTTTTGGCGTCTCATTTCAGGGAAAGTTCAAAGATTACCTGTAATTTGGGTCTCAGCCATAAACCAGCATGTCTTGGAATATTTGCACTTACATCTCCGAAATAGATTTTCAAAATTTACCATATAAAAATGACATTTAAAAAAATCGCGTTTCTTTTGTTATTCAGTGTATATTCTCAAACACGCTTTTCGAAAAGCGGTTTATTTATATTACTGTGCTTGGTTATCGAAACACTATATAAAATTAGAGAAATGAAAAAAGAAGTTCTATAGAAACATTTGTGATTTTTGCCATCAGAGAAAGTAAAACAAATAGGGAAAATATATTTATTATGCTTACATCTTCTCCTGAAATCGTTAATGATTAAAAGAGGTTTAGTAGTGAATATACTTTCCTTTTCTTGGTCATGCCATTTACATGATGGTATATATTTGAACCGCAATAAATCTACACAAATGGTATGTCTGTTAGATTAACGAAAAGAGATTTTGAAGAACTTTTCTACTGTTAGGAATAGTTAAAATGTCGATTATGAGAATGAAAATCAAAAGGAGGAACGGATTATCTAAATCTGCTGCTGGATATAATGGCAGCTGTCACTATGTACTCTAAAAGTTCACTTGCGTTGTTGCTAGTTTACTCGTCGATTTGATTGGTTTCACTGAGATGAACTTAAATTCTGTCTAACTTTAAAGTGAATCTAAACGTAAAAGCATGAGAAAAGATTACTTGGAAGAATAATACACACGGCGCGCACACACACACATATATAGATATATATATATATACATATTTACATACATATATATAAATTTACATGTACGTATTATATACATACGTATATATGTGTGACAGTGTGTATGCGAGCGTGTGTGTGCGTGCGTGGGTGCGCGTGAGTTGGTGTGCGTGAGTGTGTGCGCGTGCATGTGTATGTGTCCGTCGAACTGTTTGCTGTTTAGCGGACCGATCCGCGGAACAAATTCACGTCATGCAGCTTGGAAACCTGACCTCGGTCTCTCACCACTTCCGCCACGCGGACAATTCGACACAATATCTTATTTTCCCAACATTTTATTTTCCCTTCGAAACCCACACTACTTTCACTCCCAGTTAATCATCCATCCACCTCTAACACATCCACGTAACAGACACTGCGCATACACTTCACACACAAATTCTCTGTACACATTCATACTAAAAACACCGCACGAATACACATATGCACACATATACGCCATTCATTCCACGACTCACACGTCTAATAAAATCCTATATACGTATTTTAACACCCCCTTCCATACGCCTCCTACATATACACACTGACTACAAACACGCGCGCACGCATACACACAAACACACTAATGCTATACTTATGCACATTTTTACATATCCATATCAGATGCACTAATAAATACGTACGCAACATGTAGACACACATGCACACACATATGTACAAACAACCCTTGACTACATACAACATACCTTTTTCCGTATCAAATACGCCTGTACACACACACTCACATGACTTTATGAAAGATATTTCTGATTCAATATGCATACACCCACGCAGTAGACCTGTATGTATATCAGTCATATACAAACGCACAAAGACACTCATTCACACATACACACACACAGAAATTGCAAATGTACACACATTCGCACACAAATATGCAGGCACAAAATAAGTGCACACATACACACTAAACGTACTTATGTATCACTCATTACATAGCCATTTAACTTCCATTAGACAAGGACCAACCATTACACAAACACACTAACCCTCTCGCAATACAATATGGCCGACACTGCGTCCACACTCACACACTCAGAGTTGTATATAAACCAAACATAATAACACAAACACACACTAACATGTACACAGGTAACACAAACACACATTCACACAGACACACCCTAATTATCACCTACACGTTTGCATCTACATACTGACATGCACGCATGCACTCACACTCACATACATACAGACACATATAACAAACATACACAAACACCCATCCACACACACACACACCCACACACACACACAAAGCATCATGCATACACAGAAATTACTTCTCACTTTCTCTCACGCATACATCATAAGCATGCGCACACACACACACCAACACTTTCACAGACAGTTGACTGTACACGTATACACTCGTCTTTGTTAAAAGACCCCATACAGTCCATTATCCAACTTCCTATGAGTCAACTGACAGCATTCGGCCAATACGAGGTGTTTCTTTTTCGGTATTTTTAGGATTGTTTTATCGTTTCTAGATTCTTCTTTCTTTTTCCAGTTTCCCCCACATCTTCCATTCTCACATTTTCCAATATCTAAAGAAGTACAATGTCCGAAACCAAGACATACAAATGCTTAGGAATCAATGAACTAGATACTGTTCAACACGCACACAAGAAAGAAAGATGAGGAAGGAATATTATAGATGAACTAGATGTTATCATAGTTGAACTCGATGATTACATAAAACAGAGCCAAATTCAAAAGATAGCAGTCCCAGTTATATGTTACAGTTATGATATTCTTCACCTGGACCCTAAATGAACAAGCATGACAAGGCAGAAGCGGAAGAAATATAAAGTCTACATGTAGAATACAGCACCAAAATTTGACCTAGAAAAGTTATATATATATATATATAGCACGAATTGAAGGAGGTAGGGGTCTTAAGAAATTATTATAAAATATTCTCCATAGGACTACAAAAATAGTTAATTCAGAATCATGGAAAACTGATACAAATATCTACAAAACAGGAACAACTCAAAAAGATGCTTTTTTGTTTTCAAGGAAGCCTGAAAATGCAGAGCAATGGCCATAATTTATGAAAAAAAGAAGAAACATCAAAAATTGTAAAGCATCTAAAGTCCATGCTAAAAATTGAGAAGCAGCTAAAATCTAAGCACATTATTTATACCTACTTAAAAGTGGATTTTCTATTAGAAAAAGACATTACTGAGGTAGATACCATGAGAGAATTTCCCACATCAGCTTTAGGTGCAAAATACACCCTCGTTTATATCTCTAGCGGTTTATAAATCACTACCATCTCCAGCCTCGAGACCCTAGATCATGTGATTTCGACCTTCTTTGTGACAGGCATCTATTATTGAAACCACTTCTGTGATCTTATAGGTTGCGTTAGAGATCGTATGGCTGTAATATCGTTATCACCAACAAGTGACATTGATTCCGCAGTTGAAAAGTGTGTTGAGATAATTTGTGAGAATTGTTTCACAATATCGATTCCAGTGAACTAGGATTTCTCATAAAACTTATATATCACAAGGTGAACTTAAACAAATATAGTCTGAAAAGCTTTTGCTCTGTCATTACTTCAGCACTAAAGAGTGTCTTCGTTGAACGCTAGATTGAAAGGACTAAACCCATCTAAACTCCAAGAGACAGATAAGAAAGACGTAAAATGATGGTTACTGTCAGTAGAGAGCAACTACAGAAAACAATGATGATGATGATATTATAGGCACTTGCTATCGGCTGGAAAAGAATTAAACAGATAATAGAGGAAAGAGATTGCTATTTTGAGAGAAGCAGTGTTGTTGACTATTCAGATTTGTGTAGTAGTGTCCAATAAAACAGTCGGTGGTCTGATTTGGAAAAGTCATACAGTGAAATTATATGTAAATCATTATACATAAGGCACGTTAACCATGTTACTCAGTCGTTATTCTTTACTTCTGGAGCCCTGATTTTTATGTCTTATTGACTGCTTTATCATTTTGTTTACTCGTTCATGTGACAAATAATTCTCGTAGTGTTTCTATTGATTGCAGTGATTGAGTCATTTGAGCCGAGCAATTATTGTCATTGTTTTTGTATTTCAGTTATTTTCCCATTTATATAGGTGCAGCTGTGACTGTGTATTTAAATACCCCCCCCCCAACCTTATGATCTTAGGTCCAGTCTCACTGAGTGGCACCTTGACCAAATATCTTCTACTATAGACCCGGGCCAACCAAAACATTGTAAATGAATTTGCTAGACGGAAACGGTTCGTCAAAAATTACTAACAGAATAAATATCAAGCCTTAGAAAATAAGTACTTTGGTTGATTTGTTTGCCTAACCTCTTCAAGGCGGTGTCCCAGTATGGCCGCAGTCTAATGATTGAGGTAAGTAAGAAATAAAAGTCACAAGTTTCTATATCTCTTTAATTCTTTGTACATTTGTTTCGAAATGTATTATTCTAATACAAAGAGTCTATACATTTAGGAATCCTTTAAGATTTGCGTATTTTCTTTTAGCTGGAAGAGTATTAATTTTACTTTATCTCTGTATGTTGATGTTAATTTTTATATTTTCATTTCATTTGCAACTTTATGATATCTCGGTTACCTTGTGATTAGGTCCTTCGTTCGTTAATTACTTTTACTGGCAGCTTTAGTTCTTGAACTACTTAAACATTTGCCTAAATCATTGATCTATATGAGTTACATTCCACTTCTTTGCCTTTACGTCTTTATCCTTTTTATTCTTTACACTTAGTTCCTTACGGTTTTTAATCCTGCACGTTTTCAAAAACTTTATTTGGCCAATATTTCATTGGCATAATATTTCGTTAGATTTCCATTCACTTTATGATAGTTTTGAAATGGTTTTTGTCCATTTTACTTTTTATTTTGTTTTAGTAATATGTTCCTAATAGTATCAGTACAACTTGTTTGTTTTCTGTTATTCGAGCCAAATTCTTTTGTAAAGTGAGTTTAGATACGTGTTTGCATTGATTGCTACAATTTGTAGTTCAGTATTTCACATTTACTGATTCTTAAATATCAATTTTTTTCTTTACTATTTGACGAATTTTATGCTAAATATTTTAAATTTACAAAATAATCGAGTGGCTTACTACTATTGTAGTTGTCGTTACAGCCTTGATATTCAAACCAGCCAAATCTGTTCTGATCAAACAAATATGTGACTGAGGTGTTCCTGTCAAGTAAACCTCTGTTGTAGTGTTTCTTGCTGCGTATCATCTGCATGGTAGAACTTACATTTTATAATCTTATTTCACATCTCAATTTGTAAACAATGGAGCCGTTGGTTAAATGTTTCCTGCAGTTAAATCACCAGTTTATTGCATTTCGGCTGCGAGACTGAGTCTCTAGCTTGAAGCTTTATTTGAGGAGTGTCTCTTTTTTAGTCAATGTTTCCATCTTTTGCCGGTACATATACATATGAGTATGAATGCAAGTATGCATGCATGTATGTACGTAGAGTGTGTGTGTATGTAAAACGAACGTCTTACTCATAATTGTATACTTGTGTCAGTTCTTAATTACACAGCTATGTCATCGTTGATATACATAAGATGATTGATCGTCACAAGAGCATTGTATTGAAGTGTCTTATATGTAATGTTTCCAATCTTCCCTGTGTATAATTATAATAGAATTATATATCGTTGTTAAGCTTGTACTTTTAGCATAATGATTCAGTTTACATACCGTGTAGGTCTTAATACGGTACAGAAAGGTAATGAAGTGAAAGAGTCACCTTGGCATATTCCTCTAATAGAAATGGTATGTTATTATAATTATTTCTTTTTCTGAATCAGCAGAGTTATTTTCTGTTTGTTTATGGCATGATTGATATACATATTTATTATTGGTGCTACCATACTGAATGTTAATATTTCCAGAATGAACAAATAGAGGACACTGTAAAAGCCATCAGCTAGTCAAGCTATAGCTATGTAGATACTCAGTTTCTTTTCTCTCTCTATCGTCTTCCGTTTCGACGTTGTTGATCCGCAATTGATATTTACAACCGGAGAAGCCTTTGCGCAGTCTCTTTTGTACTTGTGGAAATTACTTATTCTATAGAAAGTTATTTATCTACTGTGATATTCCTTCATCTAAAACTTTTTTAAGCTGTTGTGAGACAGATTACACTGTGTAACATGATCTTCGTCCTTGGGTAGGAACTGTTATTTCCTATTTGCTTACCACTAGAAAGTATGGAAAATGGCTAATATTTCTTTCAAATTTTGATTTTCTTACATTTATTCACACCCCTAAGAATCACTCTCAACACGTGGTTATGGTGCTTCCCCACTATTCCTACTCATGATCAGGGATGCACATATTGTCAGCCATTAAGGGATATGATCAAGTGGTTAAGGCTAAGTAACTGACAAGCAAATCTGTTGTGTTAAGCAGAATATTTGTTAAAACATTATTTTTACTTCAGCAACTCAGCGCTGAATCTGCCTGAAATCTAATGAAAAATAGGTCACTTTCAAAACATTGATGTTCAGGTCAAAAAGCAAAATTTGACACTAATAGAAATCATTTCCTAAAATTCATATGCCAAAGACAAAAACAATAAACATTTTGGAACACAGTTGTAAGTGTGAAGATTTTATATCATTTCTTTACTTTTAATGATTAAGTTTGTAGGCCTCCTCCTCCCCTTGCGTGACATTTGGGTGTGTGTGTTTTTATTTCCAGCATCTCTTGTAGATAATTATATAGTTTTGCAAGCAACTCGGGTTTGCCTGTGATATATGCCAACTAGATACACTTCGTGGCACATTTTTGGTGTTCATTATGTATAGAGTTTGATTACTTATTCAGTTGATATACTCCATCCTGCATGATTGTTCAGGTTAAGTACGTTTCTATTTGGACATGTCAATCTGAGGGAATACGTAGCAGAGCCTACAATCTTGAAAATGCTTCTATTTGGTTTTCCTGTTAATAATGCAGTGATTTCTTATTTACGTGTATGTAGTTCATGACGCCATTTTGTATTAGAGGCTAACTTGTTTTCTTTAAAAAAAAAAAACAGCATTGTCGTTTTTAATTGCAGATTATCATTACTTTCGATATAACAAAAATCTCTTGCTTTAGATGTTTTCTTTTTATTACTGAGACTTGTTACTTTTTTTTTTATTATATTTCTTCTGTTCCTCGTTTATGTACACATTTAAAATATTATACACACCAGTATTTTAATCTAAAGCTGTTTCAAGTGCGAAAATTAATTTAATTCTTGCCAGGCTAGAACCTGAATCGGCAGAAATATTATTCATACACAAATTAAAATGATTTATTCAGTATTGAGGTGAACTGAATCGAACAACAGATTGCTGAAGAAATATTATCAAGAAAGACTGTATTCATTAATTTGCTTCTCAAAGAACTGTTCTGCAGACAGCCATGTTAGCAGTAGAGTAAGTCATTTACTATTCTGGTGATGACTACAGAAATCAGTACCGCAAGCAATATAGTAAACAACTGCTACTCGCACCCTGATTAGAATTATAAAGGTTACACATCTTTAGTTTTCTTGTGCGTTCTAAGCAATTTTGTAATTTCAGCTAGAGGTATTAGCATAGATATAAGAACGTATATATATTGCTATCTGAAAATATAAGGGATTACAGTTTTTTAGCCAGAAGAAATACAGCTTTTTTTAAAGTTACATGTCAGTACAGCCTTTCGCAGTGATTATTATTTGAAATACGTCTTCAGATGAATAAATCAAGCATCATTTATTGTCAATTTCCGTAAAAGTATGCTTCCTTCTCCATCTTCGTGCCGCTCTATGAGGAAATGCGCGTAACAAACAAGGTATATAACATATTTTCTCCATATGCCATATAATGGACATCACACACGATAATTTATCTCACAACAAATTGCTGCACTGTATCGCCAGTTATATAATATCGGAATATATTTTGAACTTTCTATAACGATTATGCCACTACGTTGAACGGACAGACACAAGTGTATGTGTGTGTATGTATATATATATATATATATATATATATATATATATATATATATATTTATACTTACACATACATACATAATGTGTGTGTGTGTGTGTGTGTGTGTGTGTGTGTGTGTGTGTGTGTGTGTGTGTGTGTGTGTGTGTGTGTGGGTGTGGGTGGGTGTGTGTGTGTGTGGGTGTGTGTGTTAGTTGCTCAGAGGTTAAAACAAATACATAGTAATTACACAGGGGAATAATTTGGAACATAATTTCTGTCGAATTCGCTTTTTCGCTTGATTTAGACTAAAATTGATGTACTTATTTCAAAACTACAATCATCTTTCTTCTAACACATCAAGTTTTTTTGTTAAACAGGAATCACTTTTTTGCCAAAAAAATGTGAATTAAACGCAATACTGAAATAAGAAGCGAACACAAACCAAATAGTAATTTTTATTGTTTAACAATTATATTACAAAAATGTTTAATTACATATATTTGGACAGATATTTCTGTCAAATTGGATTTCAGCTATTTAGAGAGTGACTTTTGTATTTACTGCTTTGCATGAATAACTTACATCACAACAGTCTCTTTGGAGAGACCAGCAGTAGTCAGCCATCATGCTTGTGTTCCCCCTGCCTTGATACATAGTCACCATAGTTTCGATGTTTTGGAGGAATCTTTCTCCTTGCTCATCACTTGTTGCACTATGATATTCAGGGATACAAAAGCATCTCATGCTTCTTTTTCAACGCCAGACATGGTCTCCAAAAGTTACTCATCCTACAATAGTCACAATGTCACAATGTTGTTGTTGTTGTTGGCACTCCGTCGCTTACGACGTCGAGGGCACCAGTTGATCCGATCAACGGAACAGCCTGCTCATGAAATTAACGTGCAAATGGCTGAGCACTCCACAGACACGTGTGCCCTTAACGTAGTTCTCGGGGATATTCAGCGTGACACAGTGTGACAAGGCTAACCCTTTGAATTACAAGCACAACAGAAACAGGAAGTAAGAGTGAGAGAAAGTTGTGGTGAAAGAGTACAGCAGGGTTCGCCACCATCCCCTGCCAGAGCCTCGTGGAGCTTTAGGTGTTTTCGCTCAATAAACACTCACAACACCCAGTCTGGAAATCGAAACCGCGATCCTATGACCGCGAGTCCACTGCCCTAACCACTGGGCCATTGTGCCTCCACTACAATAGTCACAATAGTCACTGCTCATTTTACAATAGTCATACAGATCTAAATTTTCACACAAGACAAAACTGGAAACTTTCTGCTTAAGTATTTCAAACTATCACTATCTCAGATTTTCAAAACGTTTTCCATACTATATGAGATTCTCAGGCTTTGTCCTTGTCACCCAATTTCATGCCAAAGTAAGTAAGGTAGGCTTTTTTCACAAAATCTGTGATTTTGTTTCACTGCCTAGATAAGGTGTAATATCCACAAATATAGCAGAAGACATCGGGACTGTTTTTGCATTTTCTTCTCTCACAACTCTTTTCTTTCTCTTTTCTCTTTTACTTGTTTCAGTCATTTGACTGTGGCCGTGCTGGAGCACCGCCTTTAGTCGAGAAAATCGACCCCAGGACTTAATCTTTGGAAGCCTAGTACTTATTCTATCGGTCTCTTTGCCGAACCTCTAAGTTACAAGGACGTAAACACCACCATCGGTTGTCAAGCGATGTTGGGGGGACAAACACAAACACACAAACATATACACAAACATACATACATATACACAAACATACATACATATATATATATATATATATATATATATATATATATATATATATATATATATATATACGTACATATATACGACGAGCTTCTTTCAGTTTCTTTCTACCAAATCCACTCACAAGGCTTTGGTCGGCCCGAGGCTTTAGTAGAAGACACTTGCCCAAGCTGCCACGTAGTGGGAATGAACCCGGAACCATGTGGTTGGTAAGCACGCTACTTACCACACAGCCACGCCTGTACCTATTTCCAAAATGAAAAAAAAACATATTTAAGCCAGTTATCACCTGGGGAAAGCATTTTCAGAATTGTCAACATTTGTAAAATAAGCAAATGCAGATTTATGACTATAAAGTTCCATAACAAACATACATACCATGAAGTTCCTTCTAGAGATCTTTGACTATGCTTGACAAAATGACAAAAGTGACGTTGACACACGTGACGACACAATTAAAACGTTAAGGGCACATTCAGGATACCAATTATCATAAGAAATATTTAAAGGTTCTGAAAAACATGTCTCACCTGATTTGCAATGATAGCCACACTAAATCAAGCACAGCATGGGCATATCCGCAAATTCCATAAACATGTGACGTGTATGATATCAAGGACCACAGAAATATGTTGTTTATTAACATCTAATTGTATAAAGGTCATTTCTGTCACCGTCATGACATTCAAAACCGGTCAGACTGAAAATAATGAACGTTGCTAAAGTTTGATGCTTTTTATTTACTAAAGATGCTTAGATCATGTCTTTTGTTTTCCTTTTTGATGTTGCATTTGCTTTAAATGATACTGAAAATCTGTTTTCGAAGTTACTAATGACTTCTGGATACGCGTTATTTCGTTCTGTGACCATAATATACTATAAAATATATTAAACGTTTATATAAATCAACACCATCTTCTACTGCGTCAGCAGTGCGCTTTTCACAAGTCATTAGTATTTAAGTACCAGCTTCCAGGAATGCGTTTAATATATAAATTGGTATATCCAATGATTTAATACTGCTAAATGCAGTCGCTGTTTAAGCAATGTGGTCGAGGATTATTAAAGGCTTAGATGGGTGTTGATAAAGAGGTAAAATCCTCGATATATGGCATATACACCCATTACCCTTTTCTCATCTTCGATTTCATTGTTTACATCTAGCGTCTCGTATACGAAACGTAACAAAAATCAGTGCTAGCTATAATTTCTATTTGTAGATATAACCGTAACACGTATTGTTTTCGTAGTTATGTCAAGCTCCATAGACGGGTCTGCATTTGATGAAGCCAGATCTATCCTTAGAAATAATGAAAATGCTGGAAATGTTACAAAATAGACATTGGAGTTTGGGAAAAACCTTCACATTATTCAGCAAAATAGATCTCATTTTTTAAATCAGCATCCCAAAATTACAAGGCGACATGTCTTCAACACCAGACAAAAAAAACATGTTCTCGGGTGTTATACATAGGTTTGTTGTAAGAAACTTAAAAGAAGCCTATATATATAGTAGAACACACGTATACACATATTAGCTGCGAGACGACATAACGGATTAAAGGCTATTGTCTTGTGCAAAGCGCATGTAAGCGCATTATTTTCCGGTTTCTTCGCCTGTAGTGTTTAACGTATTCTACCACTAGTATATACGTGTGTGTATGTATGTATGTGTGTGTTTGTATGTATGAAGGCATGTGGCTTAGTGGTTAGGGTATTCGGTTTACGATTACAAGATCGTGAGTTCGATTTTCGGCGATGAGTTGCCTCCTTGGGCAAGACACTTTATTTCACGTTGCTCCAGTCCACTCAGCTGGTAAAAGTCAGTAGTACCTGTATTTTAAATGGCGAGCCTTGTCACACTCTGTGTCACGGTGAATCTCCCTGAGTACTACGTTAAGGGTACACGTGTCTGTGGAGTGTTCAGCCACATGCAAGTTAATTTCACGTGCAGGCTGTTGCGTTGATCGCTTGAACTGGAACCCACGTCGTCGTAACTGGTGAAGTCCCACTTGTGTGTGCGTGTGTGAGAGACTGTGCACGTACATATTAAGACACAATAACAGAAATTATTTATAAAAATAACATAGGTTTCTATGCAAAGAGGTATTTGGGGAGAATCTATACCTGAGAACGTATGAGCAATATGTAACTGTTGATAAGTTCATCTGTACGTAGTGCAATACATAGACACACATATACACATACACACATACACACATACATATACACACATACACACATACATATACACACACATATATATTCTTTTATTATTTTACCTGTTTCAGTCATTTGGCTGCAGCCATACTGGGGCGCCGCCAGTACACACACACACACACACACACACACATATATATATATATATATATATATATATATATATATATATATATATATATATATATATATATATATATATATATATTATTCTTTCTTGAAACAGTGGATCTTGACGCAAATAAAGCTATAATACGAAGACGTAGGCGTGGCTGAGAGTTTAAAATGTTCTTTTTACCCACAGAATTCGAATGCTAATGTGTAGCATCTTGAGCAATTTTTTTCTGCCATAGATTCGAGTCAACTGAAATTTTGTGAATAAAACTACGTCTTAGGAAATTGCGTAGAAGCCCATCGAATAATCTGAGTCCGTTATCCAAAAGGCATGCTTAAATGTCAACCATTCACTCCCTAATACGGTGAACGGGAATGTTAAGTTCAGCGAACAACTGGAATAATCCCCATTGACACCGACGAAGACATTATTTATAAAGTTATATTTAGAACTAAAAACAATTGTTGCAATTTCTTTTCCAAAAGTGAAAATTTTCACTTGCAATAAACATGTGAAATTAATGTGTAAGTAGAAAATATTTTCAAAGTTTAAACTATTTTCTCTTTACCTCTATTTCAATTATTCACAATAACTTAAGAAAGCAAAATTCTTTAAATTGAATAACACCCCATCATCACATACGATATTCTTTTATATGTTTATGAGTTTTCAATTTCCGTTTTTGTTAATCTTCGTCTGCCATAAAAATTCAGATGAACAAAACTTTTTTAGTATTATATTTTTGAAACATTTCTTCCATTCTACTGATATAAGTTATAATGAGGTGTTAAAAACACAATATATCGAAGCGAAAAGAAAATAATATATCGTCGCTGCAGTAACTTTCAAGAATGCTAGATGTGTTTCGTTGTTCTTGAAGCTTGTCAGCACACAGATGATTATTTCAATATAATCCTGCTTGGATTGTGTACATTTTCCCCTCTACAGCTCGGTAGCTTTCATAATAATAGAGAATGTTTTATTCACAGTTTCCTACAGTTGGCAGTTGATTGCACAGCATAGACAAGCCTCAAGGAAGATGAAATACATCTGTCATTCTCACAAGCCACTACAAAGACGGTGTTCCTCTCGCTCCGATATATATTATTTTTAACGCAAATGATCTATGAAGAGATTTTATTTCAGATATATCCACAGTATAATGTCTTTTCATGATGTGTATGCAATTGGCATAATGCACAGAAGGCGAGTGTAATTTAATACTGTTCCCAGTCGCATATACCAATTCAGTTTTAGTTTATATTTCATATAAGTACAGGTGTGGCCGTGTGTTAAGAAGTTTGCTTCCAGCCACCGAAAGTACCATGCTGTGGTATGCTTTGTAAGAGACTAATTTTTCAAATAACGGTGGCGAATCTCCGTCTTTCGGCGACGAGGTTTTGGTGGTTCGAACAAGTGAATCGCTATTTCCTGAATTAATATATTAGTGGCTGATAATTCTAAAGACATGTATACGATTAATGTCATTTCCAGGCTGTATCAGCGTGACTTTTGTGTGGCAAAGTTATGCTTTTTAAATTACAGGTACAGTCAATCCGACAGAGTTCCAATCAGTTTCCTCCATCCAATTTTAGTCGCAAATCACGAGATCGGAATTTATATAAAAGGACTTGGGTTCGACCATATATTTAAGCAGACAACTGGGAAAGCTATCTAGATAATTGTTTCATCTTATGGCAGAAAATATTGACAAACTTACGAAATTTTAAAATGTGATTAATAGCATCAGCCATAATATTAAATTCACGAAGGAATTCAACCAGAATGAACTGCCGCTTTGAAACATTTTAATTATGGAAGCAAGTGCGAAGATAAAAATGGGTGAAAACTGTTACCCATATATTTAAAGCAGTATCTTCACTTCATATCCTGTTGTCCTAAATCTACATTTACGAACATTCCATTCAACTCAGTAGAAAGTGTTTGCATGATAGTGTCGAATCGTAATTACATGATCCTTGAACATTGAAGTGTATAGTTAATATCATCAATTCAACTTTATTGTTTAGACATATTGTTTGCAGTAGATCATTAACAATGAACTACTGAAATATTACAAATTTCATTGTTATTACTATCACCTTGTGTTAAACTATTCGATCTGGTTCAATATGTAAAAGGGAAATTAGTTATAATTGTCATTTAGATTTCAGTTTTTCTTTCCAATACAATCGTCCGCTATCCTGGAACAATCAATCACGCTCCAATGATTTATATCATTGTATTCATTTTCGTAACTATTCAATGCATATTTTAGTAAACATTTAAACCGTTACTCCTGTAATAACGGCTTAAATGGCTGAATGGATCAAGAATTAAAATTCTGTGACAGTCATAGAATTATCATTTAATTCAAGTTAAACTAATCTACATTTTGAAAGAAGATAACGAAGTCGAAATATAGAAACTAATAAGAAGCCTAATTAAGTAATGAAAATAAAATAATAAAGTGAAACAACATAAGAAAAACAGGAAATTTTGCAGGACAATAACGACAGCAATTTTGGACACTCTTTCTGGTTGTGTTTAGTAACTTAACTAAGTAGCTATTGTGATGCCAAAAACTTACTTAATTTCACAATTATATTATACAATTTCAAAATATTATGATAGAACTGTTGAAATATCACCGAGCTGCTAGATATAGCCGGCAGATCACATTCAAATCAAATCCTATCGTCTTAAAACGGACGTCGCATTTGTTAGTGCAGTCTAAGGTAAACAAAGATTGGATTATTCCGGCTCGAAGGTCATTACTGATAACTTATGTCCAATCAAAGCCGATCAATAAAAATAACAACATAGACATACATTTACACATTCTCATTACAAAAAAATGAGCCTAAATAAATGAGTTTAGTCAATGCAATAAATACTTGCATATTGCAGTAATCATACAACAGGAATTCAAATCAACTAAATATAATTAGAAATAATTTCTCTCTAAATTGTTATATTCAACAAATTATATATCATAAATTGAGCCTACCACTTTAATACTTGTCCAGGATTTGTTTCCGTCTAAATATCCTTCAAGTATTTCCCATGAGAACTGTTAAAGTTATCATTGTTGGCGAAAGTTTAAAAGATTTTGAGTTCCAAACTAAAACCTGTAGGAACTAAATCAATCGAATTTGATAGTCTTTATATAAAAGATTATGATAGGTTTCACAGAGCTTTGTACTTTATTATTGCGTAAATCCAACTTACTTATTTCTTTTACTAATACAATTCAATATCTATCACAACCAAGGCATACAGGATTACATGAATTCGATGGAAGTTTTTGTTGTTTTTGTCTTAGGGTCAGAAACAAATACAGCAGGTAAATCAATAAATAAGAGAAGCTTAAATATTTGTTTCGTTCGTGTAATAATGTCTATGACTCATTTACATAAGAGGTATTCGATTTTAGTTACACACAACAGCGTCTTTGCTGCTGTACGGTTTTATTGACAATATTGGTAACTTTCGATAAATTCATACTCTTCAGCAGAAATAAATTGTCAATTTTAACACGAACAAACTTTCTGGTTTCTTTAATGTTTTCATATATTATTATTGTTATTAGTTATAGTTTTAGTGTTGTCATTCTTATGTTTATTCTTGTTGCTCATTGTTGCTGCTGGACGTATTTTAGGAGATCTGTAAGTCTGTCTTGTTCTCCTTTCTAAAGCGTTGTATTTGTTAATTTTAATGTTTAGGCAGACCAGAATAATGAGGGAGTTGTCACTTCTCTTTTGTTACTGGTGTACAGGACAAAGTTTTGAAAAAGAGTACTTTTTTTTTTTTTTATCGAAATAAAGTTTCTAAGACGGTTTCTACGCTTTCCTCTTCGCCACAGGCTACCAAGAGAGAGAAAAATAGACATAACTTTGACGGTGAAATGTTGTTTGAATCGAAACCTTCCACTACACCGCACCACAGTCGTTTCAATGACCATCAGCAGTAACAACAGCACCAACATCAACAAGATTAACAACATCAACAATAGCAGCAGCAGTAACAATGTGTCAGAGTTGTAAGACCTGGCAATGAACCGCCGCCATCGCTGACAAAATTACCGGCAGAGAGAGGAAATCATTACCATTGATACCCTTACCAAGAAACGGGGAACAGCAATAGAACCACTACCACCTCACTAATAATCAGCAATAACAGCTGCAACAACAACAACAACAATAGTGGAACAATAGTATCATGGCAAAAGTAGCTCTTTTCCAGGGGCTGTAAAACATTTAATTCAGCTCCATTTAACAATAACAACCTACGTTGGTGTGGCTTTGAACTGGTTGGTCACCTTCTGCATTCTCCTGATTACCACCCATCTGACTATAATCTTATAATCTGTTTCCCAACATGGAAAAATACTTGTCTGGGAACTAATATCGCAGTAACGATGACGTCATATCTGGTACTGCCACCAGCTGCTGTTGAAGTCTTCTTTGAACATGTCAGTTTACATGGAAGGACACAATACAGTTACAGATAAGATGTGTTGAAACTAATGCATACAAGATTTCACAGCTCTAGCATCATTCCTCCATAGTCAGCCTATACAGTTTTAGCCCACACATATTATTAACTTCCAAACCTGGTGAAAGACGTTATGTGGTGGATTTTTAAGGTTGTCTCTACAGATT
Source organism: Octopus bimaculoides (assembly GCF_046866305.1). Lineage (NCBI taxonomy): Eukaryota > Metazoa > Mollusca > Cephalopoda > Octopoda > Octopodidae > Octopus > Octopus bimaculoides. The sequence goes on from NC_142935.1 coordinate 73,543,925, forward strand.
TTCTATCGAAATTATAGCCAGCACTGTTTTCGTATCCAAGTACGTCTAATTAAAATAATGGGATCGAAGAAGGGAAAATAAGTAATGGGTGCATATGCATATTTCAAGAGTTCTTGCTTTTTCTTCGGCACCGCATCCAACCATTCACGAACTCATTGTTCAAACAGCTACTAAAAATAGCGGTTTAACAATATTGGATATACAAATTTTACATATCTAACACATTCCTGACGTTTGGCTGGTACATATAAATTACTGGTAGGGACACCGTATCTTCGTTATGCAATCATAATATATTACAAATCAATGTTGGCTATAGAAAATCTTCAGAGATAACCTTAAAAATGATTTAATAGCACTGCTAACACGGTAGGAAAAAGCAGTGACTTATAAAGCGTTTAATATACTTTGTAGTATATTATGATTGCATAACGAAAATACGGTACCCCTAAAAGTAAATAAGTTTTGTGGTGGATGACACTAATAGAGCTGAAAACAGACACTTTCCCTTTGATGAATCTTCAATAACTTTTTCAAGTTACACTTGGAAAATAAGATAAAGTAGAAAAGGAAGGGCTGACTTCTAACTCATTTGCTTAAATGTGGATAACAAAGTCGAGTATGAACCGAGTGAAAGGGCATGCTCTGAGCACTTACCTGTAGATTGAAGTTATACAGTTTGGAGAGGGCATTTGTCTTAGTAGCCAGGGTGACAGTGGAAATTGGGGAACTTCCCCGAGTTGTTTATGGAGGAAAATTTCTTTCTTTGAATTATTTCTTTGTTTTGTTATTACCTTTTTATACTGCTTTCATGTAATCCCGCATTATATCGCGCGATAACAGCCTCAATATTTTTTTTCAAACCTTGTGATTAATAAACAATTATATCTTCTTCATTATCTTCTTCACACTATTCACGAGCAGGGAGAATCGTTAGCACGTTGGGCGAAATACTTAATGGTATGTCGTTTACCGTCATGTTCTGAGCTCAAATTCCGCTAAAGTCGACTTTGCCTTTCGCCCTTCGGGGTCGATAATTCAAGTACCAGTGAACCACTGGGGTCGATGCAATCCATTAGCCCCCTCCCCAAAATTTCAGGTCTTGTGCCTACAGTAAAAAGGATTATTATTATTATTATTATTATTATTATATGTGTTGGAAAAAGAGGGTGCTTGTTCGTGGTTCGTAAGTTCTTTTTAAATTTGTTTTATTATTTGGTATTCAAACTTTTGTTGAACTGTACTAAATAATCGAGATCACTTTGCTGACAGCGAACTTGTTTGGATGAGATTTAGATTTCTAAAATTATTTCAAAGCAAAACCGATAACAATATGGCTTCGCAAATCGAGGAAAGTGATGCCTGTTGGAAAAGCCATTGTGACATTAATTTCTCACTACTGATTGATACTGTAGAGAGAGAAATCACAGACATCAAAATCAACAACAACACCAGAAGTAGCAGCAGTAGTGACGAGCAAGATAAAATTTTGAATCACACAAGCCCGAATTGCACCACCTCGCCAACACTAACAACACCACTACCAATATCGTCAATAATATCATGATCTGAAGCAGGCTGAGGGAAAACGTAGGTAGTGCAAACAGCAGCTATTGCAGCTATTATCTAGATATCTTTCGAAAAATGTCTGCAGGATAAAAACTTGTCACCCGTGGAGATGCTTTGCTACAGTTGAGGTAAGAAGATTTCCAACTGAAAAGTAAGCCAAAGAAAATGCAACAACCAGCCTCAAAAGTGAGGAATTACGGTTAATTACGACAAGCCACGGTTGCATTATACGAAACAGAGAACAAAACAAATATTTTATAAGTGCAAAAATGGGTAAGGAAAAATGGATCAGGTACGAGAATAGAATTATATACGCTGATGAGTTCAGTATCAAAGACAACCCTCATCTGATCATCCTCACTAATGGCACACAGCTATTCGAGTCCTGAGCTCTTCAGCCATTGTTGGGATTTTGCTTTTCTATTTCTTTTCTGTTTAGCTTAACCCAATATTTGCCATGTAAGGGCTTTTCTTGCCAATGTTTTAACATGATACGTTGCTGTTCTAGTTTTAGTTTGAATTTCAATTGTTTTAGACTTTTTTGTTGTTTCTTCTTTGGCTTCATAGTTATTAAGTACTATGACTTCATTTTTGTATTTTTCAGCTTCCTTAAAGACAGAAAACGGTTTTTTGTTTTGTTTGTGCTTTGTATTAGTATTATTTGCATCTGAAGTAGGCGGAGTCTGCCATCATCGATCTACTCAGAACTTGTCTTAAAGTCTTCACTTTATATTGTAATCTCTTTTTCCACATTTACTCCTTTCGACCCTCTTCTCACACATTTTGTAAAGGTTCGTTCCACTTGTGTAGTATATATCTCTTTTCACTGAGTTAGTATTCTATGCCTGATCCTTGGCAGCGATGATTAGGCTCTCAGTCTTCTTTTTTAAGTCACCGTTGCTGAGCCACCGCCAAGATGCTTCCTGATGAAAACTCTCTGCTTATTTTGCTGGTTATGATGCAAAGTATCAGCTGTCCACAGCCAGCAGACTAAGGTGATACTTATTTACTAGTCATGCTTAAGAACCCTGCGAAGAATTCTTGCAATTCCAAACAATGCTGATTTTTTGAGGTGCTCTACTTTCTATTATTATTATTATTATTATTATTATTATTATTATTATTATTATTATTATTATTATTATTGTTGTTGTTGTTTTTGTTGTTGTTGTTGTTGTTGTTGTTGTTGTTGTTGTTGTTGTTGTTGTTCAGTAGTCTTATTTTTATAATGTGCTTTCACTTCACTACCGAGCGCAGCTCTGTGTGCCTTGGGTATGTGCTGTGGTTTGCTGTGATGCTCTTATGGTTACTGTATTGAAAGTGTTTTGTGTAGGATATGTGCTGTGCCCAGTAGTGCAATTTTCTGTATGTTATATATATTTGTATATATATTTGTAAATCCTGGTGTTTTTTGTTATGTATTTGTCTGAATATTTTTTTATTATACCTAAGGCACCTACTATGATAGAAATTGTTTCTGTTTCTAGATTCCACATTCGAGTTATCTCTATTTCCAGGTCTTTGTATTTTGAAAGTTTTTCCATTTCTTTTAGGGAAACGTTGTCATCTGCTGGTATTGATACATCAATTAGAAAGCATTTTTTTTCTTCATCATCTTTGACAACTATATCTGGTCTATTTGCCTTAATTTCTCTATCTGTGTGTATTGGCATATCCCAGAGTATGGTTGCTTTCTCACTATTATTATTATCATTATTATTATTATTATTATTCAGTAGTTTTATTTTTATAACGTGCTTTCACTTCACTACCGAGCGCAGCTCTGTGCGCCTTGGGTATGTGCTGTGGTTTGCTGTGGTGCTCTTATGTTTACTGTATTGAAAGTGTTTTGCGTAGAATGTGTGCAGTACCCAGTAGTGCAATTTTCTGTATGTTATATATATTTGTAAGTCCTGGTGTTTTTGTTATGTATTTGTCTGAATATTTTTTTATTATACCTAAGGCACCTACTATGATAGGAATTGTTTCTGTTTTTAGATTCCACATTCGATATTATTATTATTATTATTATTATTGTTGTTATTGTTATTGTTATTATTATTAATATTCTTGTTATTATTATTATTATTATTATTATTATTATTATTGTTATTGTTATTGTTATTATTATTAATATTCTTGTTATTATTATCATTATTATTATTATTATTATTATTATTATTATTATTATTATTATTATTATTCAGTAGTTTTATTTTTATAACGTGTTTTCACTTCACTACCGAGCGCAGCTCTGTGCGCCTTGGGTATGTGCTGTGGTTTGCTGTGGTGCTCTTATGTTTACTGTATTGAAAGTGTTTTGCGTAGGATGTGTGCCGTATCCAGTAGTGCAATTTTCTGTATGTTATATATATTTGTAAGTCCTGCTATTTTTGTTATGTATTTGTCTGAATATTTTTTTATTATACCTAAGGCACCTACTATGATAGGAATTGTTTCTGTTTTTAGATTCCACATTCGAGTTATCTCTATTTCCAGGTCTTTGTATTTTGAAAGTTTTTCCATTTCTTTTAGAGAAACGTTGTCATCTGCTGGTATTGATACATCAATTAGAAAGCATTTTTTTTCTTCGTGATCTTTGACAACTATATCTGGTCTATTTGCCTTAATTTCTCTATCTGTGTGTATTGGCATATCCCAGAGTATGGTTGCTTTCTCGTTTTCTGGCGTGTGTTTATACCATCTTTTTTCTGTTGTTATTCCATAATGTTGGCATAGCTTCCAGTGTATATAGGTCCCAGCTCTGTCGTGTCTGTGGATATATTCCTTCTTAGCCAGGACTGGGCAGCCAGAGATAATATGATTTATTGTTTCTTGTCGATCTCCACATATTCTACAGTTACTTGTTATATTTCTTTTCATTATGTGTTTTTGGTAATTTCTGGTGGGGAGGCTTTGGTCTTGTGCAGCAATTAAAAATCCTTCAGTCTCTGCTTTGAGTCCTGAGCTTCTCAGCCATTGCTGGGATTTTTCTCTGTCTATTTCTTTCGCATTTAGTTTAGCCCAGTATTTACCATGTAGGGGCTTTTCTTGCCATCGTTTTATCATGGTCCGTTGCTGTTCTAGTTTTAGTTTGGATTTCATTTGTTTTATAGCTTTTGTTGTTTCTTCTTCTTCTTCTTCGTATTTGTTAGGTAGATTGATTTCTTGTTTGTATTTGTCAGCTTCCTTAAATACTGAAAACAGTTTTTTGTTTTGCTCGTGTTTTGTGGCTATTTGTATTAGTTTCCCTTGCTTCTGGAGTAGGTATTTTTGCAGTCCTATAGTGGTTATTTTATAATAGTTTTCTAGCTGTATAAGACCCCTGCCACCTTCTGTGCGTTGTATATATAGCCTTTCTATGTCAGATTTTGGGTGGTGCATCCTATATCCTGTCATTATTTTTCTTGTTTTCCTGTCTATTTTACATAGTTCGTTTAGTGTCCAGTTAAGGATGTTGTAGCTGTAGCTTATAACTGGGACAGCTAAAGTGTTGATACCCATTATCTTGTTTTTAGCATTGAGCTCTGTTTTTAGTATTGATCTAACTCGTCTATAGTACTCTTTCTATATGTTTTCTTTCATTTGTGTATGTTGTATCCTATCTAGTTCATTGACTCCTAAATACTTATATGGTTGGCTTTCGTCTAGTTCTCTTATTTCATTGGCTTTATCTAGTGTTATATTGCTACTTTTAACTAATTTTCCTCTTTTCAGGGTTGCTTTGGCACATTTTTCTAATCCGAATTTCATTTCTATTTCCTTGGTAAAGCCGTGTACTGTCTGTAGTAGTGTTTCTAGCTCTTTGTCGTTTTTTGCATATAATTTTAGGTCATCCATATATAGAAGGTGGCTGACTGTTTTTCCATAGCATTTGTAACAGCATCCAGTTCTATTTAGCAATTCTGTTAAAGGTGTGAGTGCCAGGCAGAACAGGAGTGGAGAGAGCGTGTCTCCCTGGAATATTCCTCTTCTAATGGGGATGGCTTTCGTTTTCACAAGTCCCTCTTTTGTTTGGAGCTGTAGCACTGTCTGCCATTTGTTCATTGAGTGCTCTATGTATTTTATGATAATTGGTGCCACCTTGTTTATGGCTAGTGTTTCCAGAATCCACGTGTGGGGAACACTGTCGAAAGCCTTTTGGTAGTCCACCTAGGCCATACTGAGGCCTTTCTTCTTTCTGCGGCTGTCTTCAGTTATGGCTTTATTGATCAATAATTGATCTTTACAGCCGTATGAGCCCTTGCAGCATCCCTTCTGCTCTTCTGGAAACAGGTTGTTATTTTCCAGGTGTTTACTCAATCTCTGCGATATTATTGCAGTAAAGGCTTTGTAGATCGTAGGGAGACAGGTTATAGGTCTATAGTTTTGTGGTTTCTCCGTTTCCGTGGATTTGGGGATTAAGATGGTTTTCCCTTTTGTGAGCCATTCAGGCATTGTCTCTGGATCTGCTATTATGTTGTTAAAGTTTTCTGCCAGCTTTTTATGCATTGCTGGCAGGTGTTTTAACCAGAAATTGGGGATCTTGTCGTGTCCAGGTGCCTTCCAGTTGCTTAGTCTTTGCAGTGTCTGGGTGACCTCTTCAGTTGTTATAGGGGCCCAGAGTTGCTCAGGTGCTAAGTTCGTTGTTTTAATGGTCCTTTTTTGGGGTTGTTGCTTCACCGACCATATTTGTTTCCAGAATTTCTCTAGTTCTTCTGCTGTTGGTGCTGAAGTAATGTCTATTTTATTTTTACCCAGTTCTTGGTAGAGTTTTTTGGGGTTGGATTTGAACTGTTTGTTTTGTTCAAAGAAACGTTGGCGTTTCTCATACCGGCGGATCCTCTGTGCTTTGGCAAGGATGTCTTGCTTTAGTTTTTCTTTTGCCTCAGGTAAGTCTTTTTCTGTAATGCTGTATTTGTACAGTATTTTTGTTTTCTTCTTGTTACTTAGTAGTGTTGATTGTTTACTAATTTCGTTGAGAATCGATAAATCTTTTCTCTTTTTTTTAATTTTGTTCTGGATGTTATTTATCCACAAGGTCTGTTTGGGTGGTAGAACTCTTGTTCGGATGGGTTTGAGTGAGTATCCTGCCTCTTTTGTGGCTGCAGTGGCTGCCGCATATATCATGTCATTTAGCTCAGTGATATTGCCTGTTGTTTCTGTGGTTGTTAGTTCCGTGACGGCCAGGTTTATGCTATTTATTATTGATGTTGTTTTATTGTCTATTTTGATTTTTGGGAGATATAATCTGTGGTCCATTCTAAGATCTGTGGTTTTCAGTTCTTCGGTTATTTTCATTTTCATAGTATCGTAATTATTAGGTTTCCCTTCGTTATTTCCAGGCTTTATATTTGTTTTGCCTTCCTTTTCATTCATATGTTTGTCTGTGGTGTTCTGGATTGGTGCTTTTTGTACACTATTATACATCTCTACGGTCTGGGTTTGTTGTTTTTTGTTTACTTCGTTTTTGCCGGTAATGTTACGTTTGTCCTCGTGTTTTGCTATCTCAGTGTTTATATTATTATTTGGCATTGCTGTGTGACTACTATCTAGATTTTCCTGATGTATTTTTTCTTTCAATTGTTCTATTTCTATTTCTGATATTTTTTTTGCTTTTAGAATATATCTTCTTATGTTAGCTAGTTTGTTAGGGTTCATTGTTTTATCGAGGTCTATATTTACATTATTTTTCTTCCATGTTTTATATGTATGTGTTGTTGCGTTTTCGTTTTTTGGGTAGAGTGCTGCTGTGAAATAGGCGTGTAGGATATGAGATCATCATATTGCCCATTTATGATTGTGATGCTCGTACCTGATGCACTCTTAACAGACAAGTAGTCATAATGGGTATATTGTGCTTCTTATATTTGTACCCCGGCATCACTTTGATGGCATATGCTGCTCTCTCACTCAACAATAATAATGATATTAATAATAATAATAATAATAATAATAATAATAATAAGAAGAAGAAGAAGAAGAAGAAGAAGAAGAAGAAGAAGAAGAAGAAGAAGAAGAAGAACACCGGGGAAGTTTAACATGTGAGTACGATAAATCACTGCTCCGAAACTTATCCAAAAACATCGGAAATAAAGACATCGCATGGAGCCCAAATATAGCTGACAAAGGGTTGGACTATACCCGAGTAAGTAATACTCATTGAAATTTATTCCTATTTTTCCAAATATAATGATGTATTTTAACTTGATACCTCCACTACCTCACGTGTCCATTTATGCCGTTTTGGTTTTGTTTGCGGGACATGAGGAACAACGTCCGGCCCTTTATTTTGACGGTCGTCGTTTTCGTAGGGTACCGGTTCGTTTATTTCTGTTGTCAGATTGTTTTGCACGTTCATATCTTCGTACTTTTTTCTTAACAAGCTTACAGTACGTACTTCTCGGTTGTTATTTTTGGGTGAAATAATACCGGTGTTATTTAATATGTTTGTAATTTTTTTGTACATGGTGTTTTGGGGTTTGAAGATGGTCTGATTTTGATGTAACACGTGTGTTTACGATCGCTGTGCGGGTAGTGGAGGTATCAAGTTAAAATACATCATTATATTTGTAAAAATAGAGATAAATTTCAATGAGTATTACTTACTCGGATATAGTCCAACCCTTTATCAGCTATTTTTTGTATATGGTGTTTGGGTTTGGGGATGGTCTGTATTTTGATGTAACACGTGTGTTTACGATCGCTGTTCGGGTAGTGGAGGTATCAAGTTAAAATACATCATTATATTTGGAAAAATAGGAATAAATTTCAATGAGTATTACTTACTCGGGTATAGTCCAACCCTTTGTCAGCTATATTTGGGCTCCATGCGATGTCTTTATTTCCGATGTTTTTGGATAAGTTTCGGAGCAGTGATTTATCGTACTCACATGTTAAACTTCCCCGGTGTTCTTCTTCTTCTTCTTCTTCTTCTTCTTCTTCTTATTATTATTATTATTATTATTATTATTATTATTATTAATATCATTATTATTGTTGAGTGAGAGAGCAGCATATGCCATCAAAGTGATGCCGGGGTACAAATATAAGAAGCACAATATACCCATTATGACTACTTGTCTGTTAAGAGTGCATCAGGTACGAGCATCACAATCATAAATGGGCAATATGATGATCTCATATCCAGATAAACATGGCATGATCTTAAAGTTTGTGTAAAATTTTGTAGTTCCTGTGAAGTAGTTCTAACTTAGTAATTCCTTAACACTAATCCTAATATTTGCTTTCGTCCGTGTACAGAATATCTATAAGACTGAACTGGTTTTACTCAGTTAAACAAAGCAGTTGAACGAACCCCAATAAGAATGTCAGTAAATCAGTAATTTTGAAAGTTTGATGCTAGCGTACTACTGACGGGAACCAGCTACATATCTGAGTTTTATTTAAAAGAAGATCTATAAATGACTCAAACATAAAATTATATTTACTGTTCTTCATTTTTTGTATAATGATTTTGTATTATTACAACAGTATTTGATGGTTTCTTGTTGAGAATTGAAGACAATAAGTCTTGTACAGTTACAGCAACTTCTTGTTTTATAACAGGAAGAATATTTTCTTTATGATTCTGTTCATCTGCATATTAAATTTACTATTTCTCAGTCACTTTTAGCTCCGCTTTTCTATTGCTTCTATAGTGTCTTTGATAATGCAATTAGTATATATATCAAGGTTTCTCTGTTCTTTTACGAAAGCTCAATGCAATGAAATATTTTCTACCGCTATAACTTCAATGCTGCTGTTATATTGTTCAATAAAACTTATCTAATATCTGCTGATATTATTTATTATAACCATATATCTAGTTTATGTTATCTATATGCTTACACGTTTGAGCACAAAGAAACCTCATGAGATATTCGAAATATCGATTCCAGTAAACTATCTTCTGTTTAATCTACTATAAAATTTTCACAGTATTTGATTAACATTTCCAGGATATATCTTGATTAGCAAGATAAATTGTCTCTTCCTCAGACTTTAATCTTTTACTTCCATTTTTAATTTTCATATTTAATCATATTTTTCAGTAATTGTTTATTCTTAACAGCTTTCGTTTTCTCTTTACTCTTTCATCTTTCTGTCAAGTTATTTGATACTTCAAAACGCGAATGCATGATGTAGGAGAATTATATCTATTCGTATGTTCTGATAAAGAGAGATAATGGAGTGTCTATGCGTTATACAGAACTAATTCCCACAAGTAAGACAAACGCTAGAAATCACCGATGTTGCTAAGTTTTCACGATACATCCAGTAAAAAAATCTGTACTACGTATCGAATTGAAAAGGAATGATAAAGTAAAGGCTTAGAAGAAAAGGAATAAGGGAATGAGGAAGAAGCGAAGGAAGAGAATGCGAAGAATACAAATGTAAAAGGATAAAGCAGAAATAGGAGGAAGAATAGTAGAAGTGGGAGGGAGGCGATGGCGAGAAAGAAAACAACAATGGGGTGAAGAAGAAGAAGATGAAGAAGAAGAAGAAGAAGAAGAAGAAGAAGAAGAAGAAGAAGAAGAAGAAGAAGAAGAAGAAGAAGAAGAAGAACAACAACAACAACAACAACAATAACAACAAGAGCAAGAAAAAGAAGAACAAGGAGAAGAAGAAGAAGAAGAAGAAGAAGAACAAGAAGAAGAACAAGAAGAACAAGAAGAAGAACAAGAAGAACAAGAAGAACAAGAAGAAGAAGAAGAAGAACAACAACAACAACAACAACAACAACAACAACAAAGGCGACAGGAGGAGAGTAATGTGGAAAAAGGGTGAAGAAAGTAGAAAAATATAAAAAGAAAACCAAGATGAGGAAGAGAGGGAGAAGGAAAAGTAAGGCAATGTGAAGGAGAGTAAGAGAAAGGGCAGATGCGCAGAAGCAGTAGCAGCAGCTAAAATGTAGAATATGAGAAAACTAGAGGAAGTTAGTTTCAAACGAGTTTTAGAAAGTCTAATTTTCCAAAATTTAGTTCAATCCACTCGTATGTCTCTGGAGCTTTACCAGATGACAGAAATATTAGTCAATCAGCTGAATTATTCATTACAGTCCTAGGAGTAGGTTATCTAATACAATACAGGCTAAAATCCACCATAAAATTTACCTCCAATGGAATTCCTGAAACCTTTATCTTCACCTTCCTTCTTCCTAAATACGATGGATGGAGAACATATTTTTCGCGCCGACAAGGAACTACAGAGTGTTTGGCAGCCTGAGCTTCTGTCTTGGAGAGCACTGAAATGATGCAAATTGCTTTGCTCTTGAGATATACTGAATGACGGATATTATCTCTTTCAGTGCATCTTCCACATCTGTCTGACTAGCTACCTCCGGCTGCTTTCTGTTTATGGAAGCATATTTGTATATTACTGTTTTGTATGTGTTTCTGCCAACACCGCGCTTTTCCCAGCCTTATCAGTTTGGCCGCTTGGCCAAACATATATCCATCTGTAAGAGATCCATCTTGTATACAACCGTGCCTTTCACCGATGAAAGTACTTTAACTGTTGTTGTTGTTGGCGTTATTATTCACACTGGAAATATTGTTGGCGTTTAAATCATCGAGGCTACTGTTGTCTTTGTGTTTTTTTTATTCCTCTATCATAATTTTTGCTCTGTCATAATTTTTCCTGTATCATAATTGTAGTGGTGATGGTGGCTGTGTTCGTAGTCTGACTGTTGTTCTTGTAAGGTGATGTCTTTAGTATTGTCTCATTTATTGCGGGAAAATCAGCTTCATAATTAGAATCAAATTTCCATGCTGTTGTTGTTGTTGTTATTATTATTATTGTTGTCGTTCTTGATGTTGTTGTTGTCGCCGCTGCTGCTACTGTTTGTTGTCATTGTGATAATGTGATCCACTGTACTTTGAAATTGTTAAATGCTCACATCTCCCTTCTTGTGTGAGGGTAGAAAGCAGAGGACTCTAATGTTTTTTGCAATTTACTGCCCAAGCTACCTCTTCCTCCTCCATGTCAGTTAGCAGTACGGATGACGCCATACTTGTTTGTAAAATTATGCTTTCTTTACAGAACTGCCCCACCCCCTCAAAGAAAAAAGGAGCACAAAGAAACAAACCAACCAAACCTTTGCAATGGTAATGGTTTCAACATACGTTTTGTAACAAAATAAGCAATTAACAGCTTTTAAAGACAAAAATTAGAACAATAAACTTACGAGCAAAAAGACAGCAAGGTTTATCAGGAGGGTTCTAAGCACTTGAAAGACTGCTGAAAATTTGAGGATACCTAAGGTTACAGGTAGTAACCCACTAACCACATAAATCCTACCAGGAATAAGACCGAACCTGAACCAATTATTATTATTATTATTATTATTATTATTATTATTATTATTATTATTATTATTATTATTATCATTATTATAATATTAATAGTAATAACATCCTACGCAAAACACTTTCAATACAGTAACCATAAGAGCATCACAGCAAACCACAGCACATACCCAAGACACACAGAGCAGCGCTCGGTAGTGAAGTGAAAGCACGCTATAAAAATAAAACTACTGAATAATAATAATAATAATAATAATAATAATAATAATAATAATAATAATAATAATAATGATGGTGATGATGATGATGATGATGATGATGATGATGATGATGATGATGATGATGATGATATTTTAAGCGGATTCACGTAACTTTTTCCAATGGTTAAATAGACAATACGAAGAGTGCGAAGCGATTGCAATAGATATTTTATTGGTTGAACGATATTTCGACAGCTAGCCTGTCTTTGTCGAGTTCAAAATGAAAAGTGATCAAAATTCAAAATTATATAAATCCAAATCCAAAATATGAACGAGAGCAGCCAGCATCCCCACGTTGATGGAATCAGTCTTCTAATTTCATATTTACAATTGGAAAAAAGAAAAAGAAAGAAGAAAGAGAAAAAGGGGAAGGAAAGAAACAGAAGAATATTTAATATTAGTAAATGGTCTAAGGAGGAATTATCAACACTGGACGGAAGGACGAGAAAGTTGATAACGCTGCATGGGGCGCTACACCCTAAAGCAAACGTAAACAGACGGTATATGCAAAGAAAGAATGGTGGTAAAGGACTAATTAGTGTATACTATTGTATAAGGAATGAAAGGAGAATGCTTGCCGAGTATTTGATACATAGTGATGAAGACCTACTGTAATATGCCGCGAAAGACGAGTGTGAATGCAGATGAAATGATGGGCAAGACAGAGTTTAACAAAAGAGCTGAGGAGAAGAGAAAAGAAGATCTTCTTGAAATAAGAATGCATAGACAGTTTGAAAGGAATATACAAGACTTTAAGGATAATACAGCATTGTGGGCATGGCTTGGGCGAGGTGATTTGGAGCGTACCACCGAAATCCTGATCGTTGCAACACAAGACCAGGCTCTCGCTACCAATTCAGTGAAGTATAACATCTATAAAACTTCTGACACCCAGAAATGTGGAAAGAGTTTGGGAAATCTCACCCACTTGGTAAGTTGATGTGAGAGCTTTGCACAAAAAGAATGCAAACGCCGCCACGATAAAGTGTGTGTGTATCTTCATTGGTTCTTATGCCGTAAATACCTATATGAAGTAACAGAGAACTGGTATGAGCATGTACCATGTAAAGTTATGCAAGAGGATGGAAAAGTAACGATACTCTGGGATACAAAGGAATATTGTCATAAGCACGGATGATGTGAAAGAACAAGTGGTAAAGTGCCTAACTGGAAAGCCCTCGTACCAGATGGGATTCATGGCTTCTGGCCGAAGAGATGCCAGATGATGCATGAAAGACTAGCAGCCCAATTAATTGTGTCTGGGACTATGATTTTCAGACGGATCGTGTAATCGAACACCGTCGGCTGGATATTGTCATATTGAATAAAAGAGACAAATACTGACAGATCATTGATGTAGTCATAATAAATTACATGAATATTGTGAGTAAAGAGGTTGAAAAAGTCGCCAACTACTCCAGATAGAAAGTGGAAATGGCAAAACTGCATGGAATACGAGGGGGTAATGTAAAAGTGATGACAGTAGTGATCGGAGTGTTGGGCTCAATCCCATTGAAACTTCAAGACATCTTAAGGCAACTGGAAATCCCATGCAAGATTGATGTTTTGCAAAACGCAACCTTACTGGGCACAGCGCACATGTGACTTAATAGATGATGCATTTTTACCTACACTGTGTTACGAAGGAATGGTAATAATAATGATGATGATGATGATGATGATGATAAAATTGACAATAACAAAATAAGTCAACTAAGTCATCTATTTTATAGGAATGACTTAAAACTCTATGGCAAAAAAAAATAATGAGCTTGAAGGCCTATTACGCGCTGTGAAAGCATTCATCGGGATGGGATTTGGTCTTGATAAATGTTCCAAGGCTACTTTCCAGAAAAGGAAATTGAAATCATCACTTTTAGCGGTGTCAGATGTTGACACATTTATAAAAGAACTTGAGCAGGAGCTCAAATACCTTGGAATAAATACCTCGGAATAAATAAGGCTCTGGCATTCAGCATCCAAGAATGAAAGAGAAGATCAGAAAGGAATGTTTCAGTAAAATTCGAGCAGTCCTGAAATATGAGTTGTTTAGTGTAATGATCTACCAATGTATAGAGAGTTTCTTTGCCTTTGGTGTCGGGAAGAAACTTGGTAAGATATGGAAACAAAACTGAAAGAAAAGAATAATGATAATAGTAATAATAATAATAACAACAACAACAACGATGATAATAATAATAATAATAATAATAATAATAATAATAATAATAATAATAATAATAATAATAATGATGATGATGAAGATAACAATAATAATGATGATGATGATGATGATGATGATGATGATGATGATGATGATGATGATGATAATAATAATAATAATAATAATAATATTTTTAAAAAAAGGATTGACGTAACTCTTCACGAAGGTAAATAGTCAAGACGAAGAGTGCGATTTTAGATGTTTTATTTTTTGAACATTTCGACAGAACGTCTGTCTTTCTCAAGTTCAAACCAAAAGGTGATTGAAAATTCAAAATTTCAGAAACCAAACGTAAACTATGAACGTGAGTAACCAGCGTCCATACGTTGATAGGATGACATCATCAGCTTTTGTCAGTTTTTTAATAAGCAGAAAGAAAGAAAGAAAAAGGAAGACGACAGAAAAAGAAAAGAAAAAGAGAGAAAGAAGAATATTCAATCAAACAGTTTTATATAACTTTGATGATATTCTCCTGTCATCTTATTCATTCCTCCAGGGCGTGATGTCAATAACCCGCAAACATATTTCTCCTCATACATTCTGAGAAGTGAAAGTGGGGTACATTCAGGATATTTTTTGAGAATGTGCACTTTCAAATCTTCAAAATTGCAGCCGCTTGAAACGAAATGTTCAGCAAGTTCTGTTGAACTACTGTTTTTGTGCCCATTAAACCTTTTGTTTAATTGTTCCGTTGTACAACCAACATAAATCAAGTTATGTTTCTTGCATTCTGCACCGTAAACTAAATGGGAATCTTTGCAGGTTTCCCCTTCTGTATAAATCATAATATTTCTATTATGATTTTTGATGGTATTCACTTCACTCATGTTGTTTCACAATGAACAGGGCTTACCTCTCTTGCGGTTGTTCTTTAAGGTACAGCGTGTAGATACTCCAATGTTCGTTTTCTTGGAGTCAGATATAGAGGTCAATAATTCTTTTATGTTCTTATTCCGTCGAAAGGCTACAATGGGCGGCTGAGGAAATGTTTGTTTGAAACTGGGATATTTTTTCACCACATGTTGGTAACTTTCATGCAACACTTTTGAAATGCCAGCGAAACGTCGGTGCCAGTTAATCACTAAAGGAATTCTATAATCTGTTGTATTTTGTTTGCTAAGATTAGGCGTGTAGGTTTTACTATCTTTGCTAATCTTAGCTATTTCACTTGCTATTTCCTTTAAACGTGATTCACTGTAACCTCGTTTAACATAATGACATACAAAAGCATTTGCATGTTTCCAGTAATCCCCTATGTCAGTGCAAATCCGTTTTATCCTCAAAAATTGGGATTTCGGATTTGACTGAATAAGATGATGTGGATGATCGGAGCGGCGGTGGAGATATATGTGGGATGACGTTGGCTTGCAAAATAACTCTGTCATTATTCTGCCTCCAGAAAACTTGACTTTCGTGTCCAAAAATTCAACGCTAGTTTTTGAAAAGCTAGACGTAAATTTTATATTGGACTTAAAGCCGTAGTTTCTTGTAAAACAATCACAGAAATGCAAGAAGTCCATTAAACTATCCTGTGATCCTTCCCAGACAAAAAATACGTCGTCAATGAACCGTAACCAGAGTATTTGTTCATGACCATGAAGGGATTTGAATGACTTCAGTAACTGTGTCTCGAATTTCGTCATGAAGACATTAGCGAAATTAACTGCCATGGGGGTACCCATGGCGCAACCCTTCGTCTGGTGGTAGAATCTTTGTCTAAACTGCATTGTGTTACTTTGTAACACAAACCTCAATAATCTACAGAGCAAATTTGTTGGAACACTTTTATTTGACCGCTTTTCAAAGGCATCCATGCATGCTTCTACCCCTTCATTGTGGTCAATATTAGGATATAAGGAGGAAACATCCATGGTTACCAAAAAGCAGTTCTCAACACGGCCTCGGCGTTTAAAAAAAATTATTGATTTTAGATACAAAATCAAAAGTGTCCCGAATATAGGAACTTGATCTTTTTGCGACGGGGAGTAGAAAGCCATCCAGCCATTCCGAAATTTTGGCCGTACAGCATTCATATCCGCTGCAAATTGGGCGCATTGGAGGAAATTTTTCGAACATTTTGTGTATTTTAGGGAGACCATAAAATACAGGTATTCTCCTTTCAGACCTTAAAATCCTAGATTCAGCCTTACTAACGAAATTGCTTTCCTCCATTTCCAAAATGATTCTACGTCAGGCACAAGAACAGTAGTTCAACAGAACTTGCTGAACATTTCGTTTCAAGCGGCTGCAATTTTGAAGAAGATTTGAAAGTGCACATTCTCAAAAAATATCCTGAATGTACCCCACTTTCACTTCTCAGAATGTATGAGGAGAAATATGTTTGCGGGTTATTGACATCACGCCCTGGAGGAATGAATAAGATGACAGGAGGATATCAAATTTATACAAAACTGTTTGATTGAATATTCTTCTTTCTCTCTTTTTCTTTTCTTTTTCTGTCGTCTTCCTTTTTCTTTCTTTCTTTCTGCTTATTAAAAAACTGACAAAAGCTGATGATGTCATTCTATCAACGTATGGACGCTGGTTACTCACGTTCATAGTTTACGTTTGGTTTCTGAAATTTTGAATTTTCAATCACCTTTTGGTTTGAACTTGAGAAAGACAGACGTTCTGTCGAAATGTTCAAAAAATAAAACATCTAAAATCGCACTCTTCGTCTTGACTAATAATAATAATAATAATAATAATAATAATGATAATAATAATAATAATCCTTTCTACTATAGGTACCAGGCCTGAAATTTTGTGGGAGGGAGGGCTAGTTGATTACAGTGCTCTACTGGTGTTTATATTATAGACCCCGAAGGAGCAAAATCAACCTTTATAACAATACTCACCGTCGCGTTTGCGAGTTCGCTTTTGATGCAATGATATTCAATAGAATAAATCTATGGAACTGAAAGACCGGCAAAGCGTGAGCTAATTATCATTATTTATATATGCCAGACAATTGAAGATGTTTTTGTTTGTATTTCAATTAATTTACACATGCAGTACTAGCTAAAATCTATGGATATATTCCGTACTTCATTGTACATATTCATAGTATCAAAAATGAACCATTTTGATACATTAGTGATTTACTTAAAGGAACTAACTACTATGAACGCATCAAATATACAAATCGGTGTGCCCGCTTTAAAGTGCTTAGTAATATTGACTATAAACTCAGATTCACAGTGGAGGGTGGTTCGAGAATTTTTAACGACCGTTGAGACTGTAGCTCCAATGATATTTGATAAAGACAGTCTCATAACAAGATATAACCTAAAACAAGATTTCATATTTGTTCCTAATTTAACGGTCATAGTTGTTGTTGTTGTTGTTGTTGGCACTCCATCGCTTACGACGTCAAGGCTTCCAGTTGATCTGATCAACGGAACAGCCTGCTCGTGAAATTAACGTGCAAGTGGCTGAGCACTCCACAGACACGTGTACCCTTAACGTAGTTCTCGGGGAGATTCAGCGTGACACAGTGTGACAAGGCTGACCCTTTGAATTACAGGCACAACAGAAACAGGAAGTAAGAGTAAGAGAAAGTTGTGGTGAAAGAGTACAGCAGGGTTCGCCACCATCCCCTGCCAGAGCCTCGTGGAGCTTTAGGTGTTTTCGCTCAATAAACACTCACAAAGCCCGGTCTGGGAATCGAAACTGCGACCCTATGACCGCGAGTCCACTGCCCTAACACTGGGCCATTGCGCCTCCACAACGGTCATAGTAAACAAATACTAAAATCAGATAAACACACATAAAGTGATACAAGCACACAAACACACACGCACACACACACACACACACACACACACACATACACACACACACACACAACACACACACACACACACTAAGAACAAGTCAACATTTCAGTTATTACAAAGCAAAGGAAATGTAGATTTATTGTCAATTTATTAACAAACTAGTTCTGTTTGTTAAAGACGGACAATATTGTTTTGTTTTTCTTTTTTTTTTTTTTGTTTAAAATTTATGTTTTACAGACAACAGAAAATCAGAAAAACACGTTTTCTTTAATTAGTAAAACTCAGTTTTCGCAGGATCTTTCCCTTGTCAATAAAATATCGCACTTTCTTTTTCTCTCTGATTGACTAATTGAGAATATACATTTATTCACAGTTGTCTCCATGTTAAAAGGATTTCTTGAGCAAATACGTGCAAATTAACGAGAAACATAGTGATTTAAAATAGAACAGTCTGGAAATTAAAAACTAATAAGGTAAATATTACATTTGAAGGAAAATAAGACGAAACACTGAAGCTGTTCAAGAGACACAACGTTCATAATATATCCAATGAATATAATTTAGATGAAAACATAAGATAGAATATATTTTAAACAATGCTCTTATTATTTAGTATTTACAAATGGAAAAGTTGTTTAAGATTTATTATTAGTTGCTATTGATTGAGTAACAGAGAAAATAATAAAACGCTTGAAGACACAAAGTCCATGGGAGGTGGTAAAAGTGGTAACTGGGGTAAAATGTGTAATTTCTAATTTCTTGTTATTTTCTCCCTACCCGTTTGAAATTATTACTTTGTAAGTATCCCATCATCATTTTGTACTGTTGCATCGTCTTTGGAGGTAAAATTGGTCAGCATAGTTGTTCTTGAAACATAGTTACGTGACAGGTTCTTTTTATCGAGAAAAATATTTTCCAAATTTAACCTTTTTGTATTTGAGGTTGCTAATTAAATATTTCGATAATTTTGGTATTTAACGATCAATATTGTTGTGTCCGTTTCCAAGTAATTTTTTTCCCTCATCTAATGTCTACTGTCATAATTTTCAATTTCAAAGAATGATATCTAAACTGGGGTAAAATCAGTAATGATTAGTTTCAATAATTCCTTCTCTTTCACTGAATAGTGTATATCATGAAGAGATCCACGCCAACAGATTGCGAAGAAGCTATAGAGAATATTTTGTAGAGATTTTTAATTTAGCTGAGTTTCGTTAATTTCATAACATGTACCATTTTTCCATACTCCTCTTTCATTTGACCTGGATGTTTTACACTTCAGTTGCATTTGTGATCTCCATGATGTCTAAGAATGGTTATTGAGATGTATGACTCTTTTCTTAAATGTAATTCTGGAGAATTGAAGTGGTAAATTCCCCTAATCTTGTCTTCCTTATTTTCCCCAAGCTAAATTTGTCTTTCCATGCTCAAAGAGAAGAGAAATAATTTTCTGAAATAATGTTCTGAATATATATTAGCAACAGAGGCCGTATTAATACCGCGAAGTAATATTTATTTCCACTTAAACATGGGATTAGAATAAACATTACTTGATACCATCAGAGAAACTCTGCCAACTTCACTGCAGAGACCGGTAGGTCACGTGATTTCGACCTTCCTTGGTCTCAGTCATTTTTGTATCGATATGTAAATGTGAGTAGATTTACGCCAGTCTCCTTTATAGTTATGGTAATATCACTATGATATTACTATAATATTTCTACGATACTGTAGGCATGACCAGTAATTATGGAGGGATGACGTATATGCCATTTATATGGAACTATTGACCATTTGAGAACCTTCTACCCGCACAACGAAAACAGGAAAGGACTTTCACTACAACAGCCACAGTGTGCAGCAACCGAGGCATTAGTAACAGTAGCAGCAAGAAGCAGCAGCATCTGCACCAATATCAGCAACAGCAATGACAATAGCATTAATAGCGACGACACCAACGAGCGCAGCAACAACACTGTTGATAGCTGCGGCAACAACAACGCCAAGTTTAAATCATCAACAGTAACGGAAGAAGCTATTACAAATCAAAAGTCGCTACCTAGGATTTACTCCAATCCAGTACGCTATCTCTCTTTTTCTCACTCTCTCTTTCTCTCTCTCTGTCTATCTCGTTATCTATCTATCTCTATCTCTCTTTTACTTGCTTCCCCTCCTATATACATAGACACACACACACACACACACACACACACACACACACACACAAGAAGACAGACCCTTACTCCCGTCTTAGTGGGAGTCTTTCCATTCGACAATCTCATCTTATAGCGAGGAAGAAAAGTGGAGAGGCCAAGAAAAGCTAAAATGCTGAGAAAAAAAAACAAAAAGGAAATTGCACAGCAATAACATCATCTCTTTATCAACACCAAACACCGTTATATCCACCACAACATATACACCATCACTGTTGCCACCCCTACAAACAGTATCAAAAAGAAAACATGCAAACGCAATAACAACAAGCACACAAGCGCAAAACTAGCAAGCACACAAACCCGACAACAACCAGAAAAACAACACCAGCTAAATGCTCCTACAACAATAACAAATCTTAACCACACTTAAGTTTCTTCAAGTAAGAAGGAAAAATAAAGAAACCTTTATCATACATCGCAAAAAAAATGAGGATATCAAGTTTGAAGGGGAAGGACTTTGATAGGTAAATCTTCCAGTTGGTACATACAATTATTAGAGAGTGGTTCGAACATAACTCAGGAAACCCAGCATCGGGGCCACGAACAAACTCCTTCGGGTTTTCCCTATAGAGCCCCATACAGAGATGGGATATTAATGCATAGGATTACCAATAGATAAACCATTAAAATAGGTGAGCTCATTTCCTTTTACTTTTCTTTTCTATCAACATAGCTGCACTGAGAATGGGTTGCATAAATGCACGTCCTGGATCACCATGGATACAGGTTCAGCTACTCGATGACTTCAGGTTACTATCTATAAATGAGGTAACCATCATCAAGTCCATGATTTGTGATACACGCGCTTCAGGGCTATACTATTTTGACAATTTTGAAATCTATGCGTCTCTTAGTCGACTTAGAGTGATGGGGTTTGAGTGATGATGTTGATTCGAAAAGGCCTGGGCCTTGAGAATCGACCGATGTTTCTAATTCCGGACGTTGTATTAGTTGTCTTGAGTGTCAACATTAGCGAAGTGGGTGCCCTCAGAGTAGTAGCTGCCTACGCCCCAACTGGAGCATGGAAACAAGATTTCTTCAGGTATCTGAGGTTTTTCCAGAAACGTCCATATCTTTAGTGCTAATGAATGACCGGAACACGATCCTGGATGCACGTTTGGACTGGATGGAGCTATCTTATAGGAGAGTGGCTTACAAAAACCTCGCAAGCCTATTCAGTCGTTTCTATCTTCCTGAGACATACGACTAAATTTCATTGTATTTAGAAAGATTATTCAGTAGACCAGCAGATAGGGAATAGCTCTATAAATTGTTGACAAACTTCCCACAATTCAAAGTCGGGAGCTACACAGACAAGATTTATGATTTTTAGAGCCAATCGAGGGAGGCTTCATAGGTAGATCTGCACTGCGACTGCCAATAGAACGGGAGTATTCCCTGCTCTGTGAAACGGTGTGCTACTACAATTTTTACTACTTTAGGTCCGTAACTACGAAATGCAGAGTTAAAGTTTTTGGTTAACGTGTTAACGATGAGGTTGGCGTTTGTCATTGATGGTGTGGTCGGTGATGCACAAACGTGTACCATCCCGGACATATCTATCCACGAAAACTTCCACCTTTCACCGCTCATCACAGAAAGGGTTGATAAGAAAGCTGGCATGATCCCCTGCCCCTTATCAATCTAGATGAATTGAATGCTTCTAATAGGATCAACTATCAATACTGTCTCACAGCAACTTTAGAAATGGACCGCTGCAATGTACCGTGACACCTGCTCCGTAAATGGCCGCCTATCTAAACTATTCAATATCTTGCTTTCGATCTACCGAGGATTCCCTTTCTATTTTCCCAACCCGAAAGTTGCATATTATTTCCCACTCTCACTTCCATGAATCCATTTCCTTGTGCCTCACCATAAAATACCGTTTGAAAGCATTTCTACAGAACTCCTTTTCTGGCCATGAATTTTCTTTCAGATAAACCGACATTAGATCAGTGTAAAATCAACTGTTTCAATGGTATCTGAAAAAAATGCTCGCTAAGTTCCATAATGATAGAATTAATTAAATAAATACATGCGGGTTCGCATGTTTTGGCTTGTTGTGAAATTAGTACCCGTGATTAAATCACAGGGTATTTGGCATCTTGATTTGATGGCAAAACCTAATAATTTGTTATTTCATCAAAAACATTTATCACCTACTTCTCTCTCCCAACTTGCGTACTTAGAGTACCCCAAAACAGATGACTTGGCAAGTATCTTCACGCAACTTAGGTTATACTATTGTAGATTTTGTTCTAGGTCCAATTAGATCTCAGAGATGCCTACCAGTCTTGTAAATACTGAATATATTTGAGATTTAGTTGATTATCTTGTATATCCAACAAAAATTACTTTCTAGTCGCCATAATTTATGTCAATAATATTTGCCTGTAGTAACTATCATAAATATTGGTTCCAAATTTTGGCCAGCAGTTTCAAGGAAAGGGGACACTCGATTATATCGACCGCGGTGCTCAACTCGTCCTCATTTTATCGACCTCTGGAAGGATGGAAGGCGAAGTCGACTTCGGTAGAATTTGAACTCAGAACGTAAAGACGGGTGAATTGCCACTAAGCATTTTGGCCGGTGTGCTAACGGTTCCGCCAGCTCGCTGCCTTAATTAACATAAATATTAATTTATACTTCCCTTTTTTTTTTCAATTAGTAATGTTAATGGAAATATTCTTTGATAGTGTTTTTGCCAGTTCCAGTGGTCAACAAGTCTTTAAGAAAGCGCAACCAAACTAGTGTAATTAAATTTGCTTTCCTTTCTGAAGCCGTTTTCAATACAATTACTACCAAATTCAATTGGTGTTAAATTTAGCATCATTATGGAAACTAATTTTGATATTAATCTCTTTCCCATAATTGAATATAAAACAGGTGCGCATTTTCAACTTAGAAGTGAGCTGTTTGGTTGACTGCAAAAAAATCCAACAAAGAGATATAGCATATGTTTATATACATATATATATGTACTACAAGTTACTGGTTTAGATTCGGAGCCACTAATTTTGTGGAGAGGAGGTTGGTCGATTACATTGATCCCCTCCCATAGTGCTCCGCCTTTATTTTTATGAACCCCTAAAGGATGAATATCAAACTAGTTTTAGGCAGGATTTGAACTTAAAGCATAATGCTTCACAGTAAGTACAGCAAAGCATTTCTTCCACCACTCTATTATATTCTACCAATCAACATCCTTAAAGATTATATTTCTGACTAATTTTTGCACAAAACTAGCAATTTTAGGAAAGTTGATTAGTCAATTACATCGAGCCCAGTAAACAACAGATACTATTTTCTTGGTCTCTAAAGAATGAAATATAAAGTTGACCTCTGCGAAATTTGAAGTTCGAAATAACAAGCAAGAAGAAATAACTCTAAGCATTTTGTTCGGTGCGTTAACAATTCTGCAAAAAAAAATAATAATGATAATAATAATTTCATTTATTTGCCACGAGGGCGAAAGATCAGTGGGACAATACAGAGACAGACATAAAGTGTTGGGGTTCACATATA
Source organism: Octopus bimaculoides (assembly GCF_046866305.1). NCBI lineage: Eukaryota > Metazoa > Mollusca > Cephalopoda > Octopoda > Octopodidae > Octopus > Octopus bimaculoides. The sequence goes on from NC_142935.1 coordinate 73,567,791, forward strand.
ATAATGAAATGATGAATAAAAATTATACACGGTATAGACTGGGAAAGAGCGCGTTGTTTATCTTGATATGAGATCACCATGTAATGCACATGCGGTTGTGATACATGTGCCTGGTATAGCCTTATCAGACGGGTAGTGATGATGGGTATACAGGGCTACGTATATTTTACCCCAGTGTCACTTTGATAGCATGCACTGCTCTCTCAATAATAATAATAATCCTTTGTACTATAGGCACAAGGCCTCAAATTTTGGAGGAGCGTGTAATCGATTACATCGACTCCAGTGTTTTTCTGGTACTTTATTTATCTATCCCGAAAAGATGAAAGGCAAAGTCGACCTCAGCGGAATTTGAACTCAGAACGTAAAGACAGAGGAAATGCCTCTAAACGGCGTGCTAACGATTCTGCCAGCTGGTCGCCTTATAATAATAATAATAGTAATGATAATAACAATAATAATAATAATAATAATAATAATAATAATAATAATAATAATAATAATAATAATAATAATAATAATAATAATAATAATAACAAGAAGAAGAAGAAGAAGAAGAAGAAGAAGAAGAAGAAGAAGAAGAATCCCTTCTTTATTAGCTCCACTGGCCGACAAAAATAAGATGGGCATTACAAAACATGAAGGACAAAGTGGGGTTACATAGAGTGTCGTGTAAAAAGTCAATAACAATGAAAATTATGACCCAAAAAATGCCTAAAAGAGGAAAGCAACTCTTGGCTACACGTGGAGACCCCACTAAAAATCCACAATTCCACGACCACTAGGGAAACAGCCCTCTCCCCATCTTTCCTTCTCTCTCTCTCTCTCTCTCTCTCAGTCTTGGAAACTCAAAAGTAAGCCCGTTGACACGGACCACCATTTAACAAAATTGCTGGAAGTCAGCATTTCTCTCTCAATCCTCACTTTCTTTTTCAGATGGTATCTGAAAAAGTTGATGAGGGGTAGGCCAAAGAGAAAAGTATTTGTCTTCAGCCCTTTCAGTCTAGACCATCACACAACCTCTTTCACTACTGCCACGGGACAGATGAAAAGTGCCTTCCCTTGCCGGCCGAAAGAAAGCAGCAGGGTAATCTTCATGATGGAATCAGCCGACAAGCGGATACGTCCTAGGCGTGACAGCAGGTGTCCGACATAAACCTATATATCAGATATGCTTGGGCACAGGACGAGTGGGCGCAGAACAGTTTCGTCACTCTGCGCACATCTCGAGCAGGTCCGACTAACAGTACTTCCATGCCTGTAGAATTTACATCGAACAGGCAAAGCCTCCCTGTGGCACTACCAGGCCAAGGATTTCTGGAAGTTATCCATAGGCTCGGGCCGAAATTCCTCCGGAACAGACTAGCGAGTTGAAATTCATCGACACCTAGAGTCTCTCCAACAAATTCGTCGTTTCCTTTCACCACTAACCCTCTACAAAACGCCATAGTACAACTTCCACTGACCACATTGCTCGACTGATTCTGATTTTATCTTCCAAGTTAAGAGTGACGGCTGCGACAGTCAAGCAAGCGTTCCTTTCTGGCTGGTGGTATCTCCAGTATCTTTATCTTGGCGAAAGCGCCTTTCCTAGTATGTTGGAACTAGGACAGGTTCAGTGTTTCTCAGCTGGGCTGTTGAGTACCGTTTTGCTATGTCTTCTGTTGCCAATCTGACTTTAATTGTGCCATATTTCTTACCCCTCGACAGCAAGCATTTTTTAATTGCTTGCTTTGTGGAAGTTTCTAAATGTCTATTTTTTAAAGGTATAGTTTTGTACACTATGGTACGTTTGTTTGTATTGTCTATATCTGGAAGTGTGTTTATCGAAACACATCTTTCGCTTTTTCGTTTTGAAATGTTTCTGTAGTCTTTGAGAGATTCTACAGAAACATTTATGAATTCATTTCTAGGTTTTGTCATTGAAATAAAACCTCGGCTGTTTGATGGGTTGTTATGGTTGAATGCTCATTGTGTTAGTGTTAGTGGATGTAATGAGAAGGCTTGGATTCACAGGTGTTGCGACGCTAGCAGCGTCCATTAGCTGAATTTCTTTGCTCTTTTCTTCTTCTTTCTCACTTTTCTTTTCTGCCTTTTCCTTCTGTTCCTCAGCGTTGTAAGTGCTAGGAGGACTTGGGTCGTCCCTCTCCCTGTCTTTTAAGGCGTGGAGTGGGCGGAGACAATTACTTTTCAAACTTTTTTTGCTTTCTTCCGACAGCAGAGGAGGGAAGTCAAAAAGAATGGAAGAGCTGATACATTTCTCCAAAGACATTTTTATAAAATTTAAAATTGAAAAATGAAAAAATGGAGAATTTAAATTAAAAATTCGCTACAAAAAGGGAGAAGTCCCGCCTAACCGCTCAGCTCAGCAAAAGCCCAGTCGGCCTGGACACAAAAATGTCGTAAAAAAAGTTTCGGATACAACAATATTATCTGTAAAAATTGAACGAAAACGTGCAGCTCACAAACACACATCCTTCCTATTTGAAATCTACAAGCAGAGTCCGAATAATAATAATAATAATAATAATAATAATAATAATAATAATAATAATAATAATAATAATAATAATAATAATAATAATAATAATAATAATAACAACAACAACAACAACAACAACAACAACAACAACAACAACAACAACAACAACGACGACGACGACGACGACGACGACGACAACAACAACAACAACAACAACAGCGACAACAACAACAACAACAATAATAATGATAATAATAATAATTCAAGATTGAAGGTAAAAAAAACAATAAGGAGGGCGCGACTGTTATTGGTAATAGAGATAGACTCTAATGAAACGAATGAACAATATTTCGACACTCTGTATCTCTTACAAGTTCAAAATATAAAATGAAATGAAATTCAAAGATAGGAAACGCCGAAACATTCAATATTAAACCGGAATAACTGTGTTTCTTTCCAGGTAAAACGACATCATCAGTCTTCGGTCTTTCACAAAAGGTAGCAGAAGGAAGGAAAGAAAGAAAAAAACAATAAATAAAGAAAAAAATTGTATAGATATGGTGGAATTCACCAGCCGTTTTATTAATTCCTTCCAGCTGAGATGTCAACAATTCACGAATATATCTATCCTCATGGGTTTTGAGGACTAAAAGTAAAGTGGGGTGGAGTGAGGGTATTTTTTGAGAATGCACACTTTCAAGTCTTCCTCAAATTTACACCTGTTTGATGTGAAATGTTCCACAAGTTCCCCGGTAGGACTGTTATTGTGTCTAACGTCGTACCTATGTCCGTTAAATCTCTTTTGTAATCGTTCTGTTGTGCAACTAACGTAAACCATTTCGTGTTTGGTGCATTCCGCTGCATACACCAAATGGGAATCCTTAAATGTCCCTCCTCCAGTGTAAAGCATAACATTTCTGTTTACAATTCTTGATGGAATTGCTCTGACTCATGTTATTGCACAACAAACAGGGCTTACCTCTCTTATGGGTGTGTTTGGGGTGCAGTGTTCAGAAACTCCAATGGAGTTTTTATTAGAGTTACTGGTCAATATTTCTTTAATATTTCTATTACGTCTAGAGGTTACAATAGGCAGAAGAGGAAATATTTGTCGAAAATAAGGATATTTTTCTGAAATATGTTGGTAACTGTCATGCAACACTTTTGAAATGCTAGCGAATCTTCGGTGCCAGTTAATCGTTAAGGGAATTCAGCCATACGATCTTTTCTGACTACTAAAATTAGACGTGAAAGTTTCACTATCACTATCGATTTCAGCTATGTCCTTCGTGATTTCCTTTAATTGTGATTCACTATAACCTGACTTTACATAATGGCGCACAAAAGCATTTGCATGTTTCCAATAATCCCCAATTCCTGTGGAAATACGTTTTATCCTCAAAAAGTGGGACTTCGAATTTGATCTAATTGTATGATGTAGATGATCAGAGTGATGGTGGAGATAAATATGGGATGATGTGGATTTGCCAAAGAATTCTGTGACTATTCGGCCTTCCGAAAACTTAACTTTTGTGTCCAAAACTTCCACGCTTGTTTTTGAAAAGCTCGACATGAATTTTATTTTGGACTTAAAGCCATAGTCATCCTCGAAGCAGTAACAGAAATGTAAAAAATGACTAAAAAGACATTTTTCTTCCCGAGAAAAAAAGGTCGTCGTCAATGAACCGTAACCAGAGTATAGGTTCAGGACCATGCAGGGATTTGAATGCTTTCATTAATTGCGTTTCACATTTTTTCAAGACATTTGCGAAATTAACTGCCAAAGGGGTACCCATGGCGTATCCCTTCCTCTGATGGAAATTGTGTTCCTTTGTAACATAAATTTAATTTACAGAGAAACTTTTGAGGGAATACTTTTCTTTGACCGTTTTTCAAAGACTTTCATTCATGCTTCAACCCCTTCATCGCGATCGATGTTGGGATATTAGGAAGAAACATCCATGGTTACCAAAAACAGTCTTTAACACTACTATTTCAGAGTCTGTAATCGGCTTTTCGCAGAATCTCACGTCCGTCACCGAGAGCCGTGGTAGGCCGTCTAGGTACGAAGTAAAGTTCGCTACCGTCGTCGATCCATCGCCCTCCGCAAACAGCCGCGCAAAGTGCTGCTGGAAAGCCGCACACATCTGTTCAGAACCGAGTTGCCCGCGTCCGTCCTGGTCTGTCAAAGTCTTGATCGTGGTTTTGTTTCCATGTCGCGCATCTATTGTTCGGGCCATCGTACAACTTTATTTCCTTCGTGTTTTAGCGCACGATCCTTAGCTCTGACAACGCACCCTTCGCGTTTCGCCTCAAAGAAATGGTCAAGGGCCATTCTTGCCAGTAGCATGTCGGTTGCGATGCTTTTATTAATAACCTCTTGTAGTTCTCCCTCTAATCTATTTCTTTCTATGGCTAAATCTTTGCTAAACGCTATCGATTCTACTCTAATCGCTCTCTTCAGAGCGATCCACCACCGGTTGTTGACGATAGCCCCGTCAACTGCTGCTTAAATAGTTCGCTAATCAGGTCCCTCTAGTCTTTGCGAGCCGGTAAGGAATCATTCAGCTTCCAATAACTGGGTCCCTGCCTCCGAGTCCTATCTAAACCGACTGAGCATATCACAAATTTGTGATCTGTGTAACTGACCAATTTAAATTGTGGACAACTTATGCTATACCTATCCTTTGACAAATGCTCTATTTAAATACGATATGGATGACCCACTGTGATTGCTCCATGTTCACACTGGCACATCAGGAAATCCAGCCCGTACCTGCCAGAAAGCTGTAAAGTCCTGAGCATGTTTTCGAGGCTTTTACACCTACTTCTGCTATGTACTAAACCCACACAGTCCTTCTGTGAGTCCAAAATACTATTTCAATCCCCCACTAGTACTAAAGTGCGAGACGTTCCTAAGAATGTTTCTAGACGCCTGAAGAAATCTGGCCTTCCAGCCCCTGTTGGGGCATAAATCGCCACTAGTCTAAAGTCACCACCTTCACTGTCGTTCACGTCCAGGACCACCAACCTACCATTCAGATTCAGGAACATAGCCCGTACTTGGAGATTTAAGTATTTCCGGAGTAGCACTGCTACACCGCCATCCGCGCCCGATAGACCGCAAGATGAGATTACCTCGTAGTCTTCGGAAGAGAATGTTAGAGCGTATTTTTCGGAGATCCTTGTTTCCCTAATGGCAGCCACATCCAAATCAAGTAATCTGAGATCATTGAGCAAGTGACCTTGCTTTCAGGCTGATCCCAGGCCACACACATTCACACACTCCATTCTCAGCACAGCCATGCTATTCGGAGAAAGAAGATGAGGAGGTTACTCACCTTGGTCTTCGAGAATCCCGGAACTTCCGGGCTTCTCTACTGGCGAAATGTTTTTAAAAGGCCCTTCCAACAGTTTTTTATCAATAGATTTTCTTTTTAATCCCCACACTTCCTGGGAAATTTTTCTATCATAGTCTTGTAAACGTATGACGACGTTTTAATTGAGAGTCTGTCCTTGGGAATTTTGAGGATGAAATCCTCAAATTCCTTTCCTCCTGTCTCTCTACTGGTTTTATTTTGATTTACAAAATCCATCAGTTCCCTGGTACACTTGTTCACAACAGTGAAATTGATGGATACATTTCGTATACAGTCTGATGAATATTTTTGAAGTTTTGTAATCTGTTCTTTCTCGGTTTCTTTAATTTCATGTTGATGTTGATGATGTTGCTGCTTTTGAAGTTGTTGATCTTGTTCTTGCAGTTTTTGTTGGAGTGGCTGTGAATTGTGTTGCAGTTGTAGTTTTAGAATAAGTTTTTGTTGATTTCTTGGAGTAGGGCTATGTACTCTCATCCCCTTTCGCCTACCCACTTTTGTGATCCACTGATCGTTCAGCCCTTCTTTCTCCATGTCATTGCAGTTGATGTTCGTTTGGGAGGAAAGGCATGCAGAAGAAACTTGCTTTTTCGCGGGAACCGGGGTTAGACTCCCTCTTTGTCTTGATTTGGGAGTGGGTGTGAATATGGGTGTGGGATTAGCTGTGGGAGTCTTGAGCACTTGTTTATGTTTATCACTTGTGGTGTTTGAAATGTTGGCAGCAGGAAACTTTGTGTGGCATTTTGGCTTTCTACCCCCCGCTAACACTGACAGGTGAGTACCGTCCAGGAGATCGATTAGATCGGGCAGCTAGTCGACATGGTTCTGCTTGTATTGCAAGGTCAGTTCCTTACTTATACCTAACTAGTTCTGCTTAGGTAGCTTCTTGACCTCCACTATTGTGAGTTCGTCTTCTAAACCAGCCGCCACTAACCAGGTAATTGATATTTTAGGCAACACATTCAGCACATTAATCTTGAGAAGACGTTGGCCGCGATAGCTGGAGAATAAGAAAAAGTTGTCATTCTTCAAAGTGGTTGCGGAATTGCATCTAGCTTCTTCTTCCACCCCAAATCTCACTTCAATGGTTCTAAACGTCTTTCCTCGGGTGATGCGGATCTTTTGTTCCCAATCGCGCCCAAGGCATTTTTGTACTTCTCTCTCGGAAGCATTTTCAATCTGCCGAGACTTGATTACAGAATATAAAGAGTGTAGGATTACATAAAAGCGTGTTAAACAGTAAAATACCAGAAACAATGAAGCAAAAACAATCGAAGACTAGTTCCCCCAAAAGGTGGGGAGAAGTTCTCCGAATGCTATTCTTTGAAACTCCATGAAATAAACCATGGTTACCTTGACCACTAAAGCAAATAATCTCTCCCGGTCACCTTCCTGGAATCTAAATGCTCATGCTCAAAGCCCGTTCACTCCGATCATGTTATTGAATAATTCTGTAAATATATTGAATAATTCTGTAAATACGATTGCTCGCCTTAAATTACTGAAAGCACTTTAAAGTGTTGTTGTGAGTTGACTTCTGATAAGAAGTATAGCAAACAGTAAGTGTGCACGCACATACGTGCACACACGCATATGTACATGTATGTATGTATAAATACACAAACACACACATACATATACACATATATATATATATCATTAAAACAAAAATGACCTATTTCATCCTATGGTACAATGTGCGTCATCTTAGTTTGCACATTTATATGAACCAATATACAAAGATTCTTACCCATACATTTATATATAATCATATGTATAATCAGAACAAATTTGGAGCAAAATAAAAGCAACAGCCATATAATTTGAGTAATTGATTTCATGGGATATGCGGCAGCTGTATAATTACTTTTGGACATTAATATATTGTGGATAAGTTAGTGAAATTACACACAGTATACTCGCTAAGGATTGAACCTTGCATCCATTCTTATAAAGCTCAGCTGCTTAGCCACTAAGTTGATTCAATGTCTTCTACATTGAATAAATGTATTCATGCCTATATTCATAGCAAATATTTCTCCGTTCTTTGTTTTCTTTGCTGAAACTAAGAATTAAATAGGATTTAATAGTCTTTACCACGTGCGTTTATCTTCCTCTTAATAGTAAAAAATTCGGAAAACAATATGAAAACTCGCTTTGATATCATTATGAACTTTTACTGTTATCATATGTTCAATTGATCAGGAAAACAAATATTTGGTACTGGAAATGCACAATAGATGATTTAGAATTTATGATAAAGGCTGGCCTGGCTGCTTCATAAATCTCATAACAATAACTGAATTACTGATGAATTGAGCATAGAATAAATGAAACATCATCAAAGAAGAAAGCAGACATTCCCAAGATGTTCAGTAAGCGATTGTTTGTGAATATGGTGCCCACGGTGATGCCATTCAAATATTGCTGTGTCGATCATAAAAGTAAATACATGAAAAATGTGAAAACAAAAATCTCCTAATATTATAAATGAAATGATTGAACTGCCTCGAAAAAACATTTCCACTAAATGTCTTGGAATGGGTAACTTATATATATATGTTTTCAAGTGATGTACGAACAAGGGAGAAGTATTCTGGGTTTTTTTATTTCTCTAAACAGAAGCCAGGCAATTTGTTTTCATGTTGATTTAGGAAGAATGAATCTATGAAATCATGAATGTGTGTATGTGTATTTGTTAGTGTGTGTATGTATGTGTGTGTGAGTGTGTGTGTAATTCAAGTATGTTCGTTTACATACATGGAAGTATACACGCATGCATACACACACTCATTCATATGCGGTGTGTGCGTGTGTGTGTGTGTATGTGTGTGTGTGTGTGTGTGTGTGTGTGTGTGTGTGTGTGTATCACAACTATATCTTATTCATATGCATATACATATTATATATGCACATATAAGGTCTTTCCATCCAATGAATTTTGAAGAAACAGAAACAGGTGGAAATCTGAAGGTTCAAGGTCGTGCAAATATGGAATGTGAGGCAAAACATCCCAGCTAAGCCCTAGTAACGCGTCTGCAAAGAAGTATGCAGTCTGGCATTGTCGTGGTGAAAAACAATACTCTAACAATTAGCAAGTTCTATCGCTTCTGGTGGATGTATGTGTTTAATTCATCCAGTTGGTCACAATACACATCCATATTGCTGGTCCTATTCGGTGGGAAAAGCTCATAAAAGATAACAGCCTTCCAATCCCACCGAGTTGAAAACGAAATCTTCTTTGGATGAAGTCCTGCTTTGGAAGTTGTTTGTGGTGGTTCATCGAGCTTCCCCATGCGCCTTTATGTTTCACATTATTACAGTGGATCAATGGATCAAATATAATTCGTCCCCCGTGGCCATTCCCTTCAAAAACGGATCGTTTTTTTAATATTCGTTTCCAACGAATCGCAGATGGACATTTGCTGAGCCATGTTCTTCTCATCAAATTGATGTGACACCCAAACATCGACCTTTCTGGCGTAATCAAATTGATGCAGATGGTTTTCCACTCCCGATTTGGATATACGGAGAATATTGCGATCTTCCTGGTCTTATAACCAGAGTTCGCCGACCACCACTAAGCCGCACTTCGTCTCGGTCCCGGTCCCGGTCTCGGTCTCAGTCTCGATCATCCTGGTCTTATAACCTGCATTTTGTCGCTGTTAATCTCAATTTGACGGTCAAAACGAGGTGTAACTTGAACAGTACTGTTTCCCGTTTGAAATCATTAAAATTACTTCTGGTACACACGTTCCTTAACAGGATCTTCTTTTTACACGACATATATCTTCCTGCAAGTTTTCACTGCTTTCTTAATTTTCGTTTTTACTTCCAAGGGCTGCTCGTGGATATCTCTCAAAAACTACGATCACCTTGACCTTTAGGGCAAGTGCCCTCTCCTTTTCATCTACCCTCGATCCACAATTGCATACTTAATATAGGCCCGTCCACTTGGATCATTCGCGCTACATTCATCCACCTTTTAACAAAACTGCAGAGAGGTAGCACTTCCCTCCCTACCCTCCTTACATTCTGAGTTCAAATTCCGCCGGGATTCACTTTGCTTCTCATCCTTTCAGGGTCGATAAAATAAGTATCAATTCAGCACTGGGGGTGATGTAATCCGCTAGCCCCCTCCCCACACAATTTCAGGCATAGTGCTTATAGTAGAAAGGATTATTATTATTATTATTATTATTATTATTATTATTATTATTATTATTATTATTCAGTAGTTTTATTTTTATAACGTGCTTTCACTTCACTACCGAGCGCAGCTCTGTGCGCCTTGGGTATGTGCTGTGGTGTTCTTATGGTTACTGTATTGAAAGTGTTTTGCGTAGGATGTGTGCAGTGCCCAGTAGTGCAATTTTCTGTATGTTATATATATTGGTAAGTCCTGGTGTTTTTGTTATGTATTTGTCTGAATATTTTTTTATTATACCTAAGGTACCTACTATGATAGGAATTGTTTCTGTTTTTAGATTCCACATTCGAGTTACCTCTATTTCCAGGTCTTTGTATTTTGAAAGTTTTTCCATTTCTTTTAGAGAAACGTTGTCATCTGCTGGTATTGATACATCAATTAGAAAGCATTTTTTTTCTTCATGATCTTTGACAACTATATCTGGTCTATTTTCCTTAATTTCTCTATCTGTGTGTATTGGCATATCCCACAGTATGGTTGCTTTCTCGTTTTCTGTTACCTTTTCTGGCTATTATTATTATTATTATTATTATTATTATTATTATTATAGGTTTGACTTTTGCTTTGTATTTGTACAAGTTGAATCCAAGTCTCACCCAGCGACCTCAAGAGACAAGTTAAAAGTTCAAGCTGGTGTTATGCCTAGGGCGTCCAAGAGAATGTTTAAGAAAACATAAGAAAATTATAATATTGTTTTAAAATTCGAGATTACATAAACAGTATTTTACATAGGATATGTGCAGTTCCCATGAGCACTATCTTTTGAATTTCTGCTATTTTGGGGTTTCCTGGTATCTGAGCTAGGTAGGAATCAGCCCCTTTTGCTATCATTGATAGGGCACCTATCGCAACAGGTATTGTTTTAGTCTTGTGGTACCACATTTTGCCAATTTCTATTTCAGCTTTTGGAAGGTCTTCACAGATACATTCATGTTGATTGCGACAGTCATATCTATGATAAGGCATGATATTTGTCAGAAGTCTTTCAATGTAATGTCTGGCCTATTCGCATCTATCTTTCTGTCAGTTTTAACTATGAAGTTCCGGGGGAGTGAGATGTGATCATTTTCAAGCACTGGAGGTGGTTTGTGTTCCCACCAGTTTTTATCATGGGCCAAATCCAGGTTTTTGCAAATTACCCAGTGAATATACTGTGCTGCTCTATCATGCCTGTTGAGATACTCTGTAGGCGCAAGGAGACTGCACAAGATAGATAGATAGATAGATAGATAGATAGATAGATAGATAGATAGATAGATAGATAGATAGACAGACAGACAAAAACCTTACAGACTCTATGTTTAGAAGAGTAGAAGTCACATCTTTGAACCCAGATGTTTGTTAATAATCTTCATTCGGATTCATTAATTTTTAAAATATTGTGATGTATAAATGAATATTCTTGCAGATGTGTACCACCTTGTCGTTTGTTGCGGGGCTTGTGTGTCTCCATGACCATCAGAGCTATTCTGGCGGGAGATATGTCTCCTGGTAGGGCTAACCAACCAGACAGGTTGAAAGGTAGAGACCAGATGAAGTGTACTCAATTGGCCCTCCAGGTTGGAGTTTTAGCATTGGGCTAACAACCCGGTCTAGTACCAAAAAAAACATACTTGTTACAGAAACCGCAACAGCACTCCCAAATGATGTGGTCGAGGAAGTGTCCTCTCTGGTAGAACGCATGACACGAGCTGTGAATGACGTGGGCTGAGCTGAAGAGGATTCCCCAGAACCGCGTCCGTTGGAAAAATGTTGTTGCGGCCCTGTTCCTCGAGCAATTAAGAAGCCTCAAAGAGAAGAGAGAGATAGTAACAAAAAGGTGTCATAATTTATACTACTAAATTCGACGCCATATCAACAACTCAATAAGGAAACAAAAATATTATTCTGTATTTGGAAGTGTTAAACTCTAAATGCATAAACAATATGTATAGACTACGCTAATTGTTCAAGAGATACTGGAAATGATATTTGAAAGGGAAGTATATCGCCAGCTTGTATAATTTATATTAAAGTGAGGGCATAATCCTTCCTCAGAATATATAATCTGTCGAGATATGCATTCATAGCCTTCGGCCGAAAACTATTTACATCTTTCTACCAGTTATTGCACTTGCTAGCATAGCTTACAAATGATATATGCATAAATTTGATAAAGCCATTTATACTATCAGAAATTTCAAATAATTATGAAAGAATTATCAGAATTTGTATTTTATGGGGCAATTTCGACACTTCTTCTACATACTTTATAATCACGAAAAGTTTAAACGTTTCCTAGACTAAGCAGATTTCTGGCGCTATATTGATACGTCATGCAATAACTGCAAATTCCCATATAAATTAATAAATATGAATAAATATACATTAATAAATATAAATGCATATACAATTTCAGCAGAGTATCAAGCACAATCATAGAAATGTTGCTTGCTCGCCTAAGCAACATGGTAACAAACCAAAACTGTAAAAATATTTTCCTGACGGTAATATAATTATTGATAATATTCTGCACAGAAGCATAGAATCAGTGACAGACATATAACAAATTATCATTTTACATATTTCTCTATTTCCCTATTTTTCTTAACCTCTACGTGACTTCACATCTAACTTAGTAAGATGGTTTTTCATGCGGGATAAGAAATGATTTATGGCATATAAATATAATTCGGTAATAACAATAGTCGAAAATGCTCAATAAATTCTGACTAATTTTTTCGGAAATTATGATAATTTCTCACGTTTATTTTTGGAAAAAAATTTAATGATGATAATAATAATAATAATAATAATTATTATTATTATTATTATTATTATTATTATTATTATTATTATTATTATTATTATTATCATTATTATTATCATTATTATTATCATTATTATTATTATTATTATTATTATTATTATTATGAAAGATAAGAGCAAGGGTAATACAGCTAGCAACTATAGACCAATAACTTGCTTACCATTAGTATGGAAGCTGTTAATAGGAATGCTTTCATAAAGCATTTACGAGCACCTTGGCAACCAGAATTTGCTACCAGAACAGAAAGTTTGCAGAAAGAAGGTTAGAGGAACACATGACACATGATCTATTATACATAGACAAAGCAGTTCTAAATGAAGCAAAAGCTAGAAAGAAAAATCTAACAATAGAATGGATGTATGTACGCCTATGAAATGATCCCACGCTCATGGATAAGTGAATGTTTGAGTATATTCAGTATAGGAGACAACAGAAGAGAATTAATTAGCTGTAGCATAAAGAAACGGAAAGTAGATCTCTACTCATGTGACACACTCTTAGGGAAAGTTAATATCAAAATACGAATTTTTCATGGGAAAAAGTTATTCCCTTTGTCTCATGTTTGATCCCCACCCGGTTGAGTATTAAGGAAGCCAAAGGCAGGGTATCAGTTCAGAAATAGTAAGGGAAAAATTAACCATTTGCTCTACATGGATGATCTGAACTTTTTTAGTAAGAATGAAAAAGAGATAGATTCCTTAATACAGACTGTAAGACTCATCAGTAAAAATACAGGTATGGAATTTGGTATAGATAAGTGTGCAATATTAGTCATGAGAAAGGGACAGTAGTCAACAGCGAAGGCATCCGATTATCAGATGGCCAGAAATTAAGATCATTGTCAGGAAGACAGAGTTATAAATATCTAGGAATATTAGAATCTGACAGAGTACTAACAACAGAAATGAAAGCGAAAATTGAGACGGAGTACATCAGAAGGGTGG